>NW_026988623.1:0-65700 GCF_030222135.1 Aotus nancymaae | reverse complement strand
ACTTTCTCTGCAGAGTCCCAAAACAGGCGTTTTCAGCCCATTACCGGCATATGGAAGAAACAGCAGTAAGCACAGGGAAATATCTGCTTCTAAATCCAAAACGCAGCTATCTAACAGAACGGTTGTCAATGTGTGCACTCAACTTCCAGAGTTAAACCCGTGTGTGGATTCAGCAGTCTGCAAACACTTTCTCTGCAGAGTCCCAAAACAGGCGTTTTCAGCCCATTACCGGCATATGGAAGAAACAGCAGTAAGCGCAGGGAAATATCTGCTTCTAAATCCAAAACGCAGCTATCTAACAGAACGGTTGTCAATGTGTGCACTCAACTTCCAGAGTTAAACCCGTGTGTGGATTCAGCAGTCTGCAAACACTTTCTCTGCAGAGTCCCAAAACAGGCGTTTTCAGCCATTACCGGCATATGGAAGAAACAGCAGTAAGCGCAGGGAAATATCTGCTTCTAAATCCAAAACGCAGCTATCTAACAGAACGGTTGTCAATGTGTGCACTCAACTTCCAGAGTTAAACCCGTGTGTGGATTCAGCAGTCTGCAAACACTTTCTCTGCAGAGTCCGAAAACAGGCGTTTTCAGCCCATTACCGGCATATGGAAGAAACAGCAGTAAGCACAGGGAAATATCTGCTTCTAAATCCAAAACGCAGCTATCTAACAGAACGGTTGTCAATGTGTGCACTCAACTTCCAGAGTTAAACCCGTGTGTGGATTCAGCAGTCTGCAAACACTTTCTCTGCAGAGTCCCAAAACAGGCGTTTTCAGCCCATTACCGGCATATGGAAGAAACAGCAGTAAGCGCAGGGAAATATCTGCTTCTAAATCCAAAACGCAGCTATCTAACAGAACGGTTGTCAATGTGTGCACTCAACTTCCAGAGTTAAACCCGTGTGTGGATTCAGCAGTCTGCAAACACTTTCTCTGCAGAGTCCCAAAACAGGCGTTTTCAGCCCATTACCGGCATATGGAAGAAACAGCAGTAAGCACAGGGAAATATCTGCTTCTAAATCCAAAACGCAGCTATCTAACAGAACGGTTGTCAATGTGTGCGCTCAACTTCCAGAGTTAAACCCGTGTGTGGATTCAGCAGTCTGCAAACACTTTCTCTGCAGAGTCCCAAAACAGGCGTTTTCAGCCCATTACCGGCATATGGAAGAAACAGCAGTAAGCACAGGGAAATATCTGCTTCTAAATCCAAAACGCAGCTATCTAACAGAGCGGTTGTCAATGTGTGCACTCAACTTCCAGAGTTAAACCCGTGTGTGGATTCAGCAGTCTGCAAACACTTTCTCTGCAGAGTCCCAAAACAGGCGTTTTCAGCCCATTACCGGCATATGGAAGAAACAGCAGTAAGTGCAGGGAAATATCTGCTTCTAAATCCAAAACGCAGCTATCTAACAGAACGGTTGTCAATGTGTGCACTCAACTTCCAGAGTTAAACCCGTGTGTGGATTCAGCAGTCTGCAAACACTTTCTCTGCAGAGTCCCAAAACAGGCGTTTCAGCCCATTACCGGCATATGGAAGAAACAGCAGTAAGCACAGGGAAATATCTGCTTCTAAATCCAAAACGCAGCTATCTAACAGAACGGTTGTCAATGTGTGCACTCAACTTCCAGAGTTAAACCCGTGTGTGGATTCAGCAGTCTGCAAACACTTTCTCTGCAGAGTCCCAAAACAGGCGTTTTCAGCCCATTACCGGCATATGGAAGAAACAGCAGTAAGCGCAGGGAAATATCTGCTTCTAAATCCAAAACGCAGCTATCTAACAGAACGGTTGTCAATGTGTGCACTCAACTTCCAGAGTTAAACCCGTGTGTGGATTCAGCAGTCTGCAAACACTTTCTCTGCAGAGTCCCAAAACAGGCGTTTTCAGCCCATTACCGGCATATGGAAGAAACAGCAGTAAGCACAGGGAAATATCTGCTTCTAAATCCAAAACGCAGCTATCTAACAGAACGGTTGTCAATGTGTGCACTCAACTTCCAGAGTTAAACCCGTGTGTGGATTCAGCAGTCTGCAAACACTTTCTCTGCAGAGTCCCAAAACAGGCGTTTTCAGCCCATTACCGGCATATGGAAGAAACAGCAGTAAGCACAGGGAAATATCTGCTTCTAAATCCAAAACGCAGCTATCTAACAGAACGGTTGTCAATGTGTGCACTCAACTTCCAGAGTTAAACCCGTGTGTGGATTCAGCAGTCTGCAAACACTTTCTCTGCAGAGTCCCAAAACAGGCGTTTTCAGCCCATTACCGGCATATGGAAGAAACAGCAGTAAGCACAGGGAAATATGTGCTTCTAAATCCAAAACGCAGCTATCTAACAGAACGGTTGTCAATGTGTGCACTCAACTTCCAGAGTTAAACCCGTGTGTGGATTCAGCAGTCTGCAAACACTTTCTCTGCAGAGTCCCAAAACAGGCGTTTTCAGCCCATTACCGGCATATGGAAGAAACAGCAGTAAGCACAGGGAAATATCTGCTTCTAAATCCAAAACGCAGCTATCTAACAGAACGGTTGTCAATGTGTGCACTCAACTTCCAGAGTTAAACCCGTGTGTGGATTCAGCAGTCTGCAAACACTTTCTCTGCAGAGTCCCAAAACAGGCGTTTTCAGCCCATTACCGGCATATGGAAGAAACAGCAGTAAGCGCAGGGAAATATCTGCTTCTAAATCCAAAACGCAGCTATCTAACAGAACGGTTGTCAATGTGTGCACTCAACTTCCAGAGTTAAACCGTGTGTGGATTCAGCAGTCTGCAAACACTTTCTCTGCAGAGTCCCAAAACAGGCGTTTTCAGCCCATTACCGGCATATGGAAGAAACAGCAGTAAGCACAGGGAAATATCTGCTTCTAAATCCAAAACGCAGCTATCTAACAGAACGGTTGTCAATGTGTGCACTCAACTTCCAGAGTTAAACCCGTGTGTGGATTCAGCAGTCTGCAAACACTTTCTCTGCAGAGTCCCAAAACAGGCGTTTTCAGCCCATTACCGGCATATGGAAGAAACAGCAGTAAGCACAGGGAAATATCTGCTTCTAAATCCAAAACGCAGCTATCTAACAGAACGGTTGTCAATGTGTGCACTCAACTTCCAGAGTTAAACCCGTGTGTGGATTCAGCAGTCTGCAAACACTTTCTCTGCAGAGTCCCAAAACAGGCGTTTTCAGCCCATTACCGGCATATGGAAGAAACAGCAGTAAGCACAGGGAAATATCTGCTTCTAAATCCAAAACGCAGCTATCTAACAGAACGGTTGTCAATGTGTGCACTCAACTTCCAGAGTTAAACCCGTGTGTGGATTCAGCAGTCTGCAAACACTTTCTCTGCAGAGTCCCAAAACAGGCGTTTTCAGCCCATTACCGGCATATGGAAGAAACAGCAGTAAGCACAGGGAAATATCTGCTTCTAAATCCAAAACGCAGCTATCTAACAGAACGGTTGTCAATGTGTGCACTCAACTTCCAGAGTTAAACCCGTGTGTGGATTCAGCAGTCTGCAAACACTTTCTCTGCAGAGTCCCAAAACAGGCGTTTTCAGCCCATTACCGGCATATGGAAGAAACAGCAGTAAGCACAGGGAAATATCTGCTTCTAAATCCAAAACGCAGCTATCTAACAGAACGGTTGTCAATGTGTGCACTCAACTTCCAGAGTTAAACCCGTGTGTGGATTCAGCAGTCTGCAAACACTTTCTCTGCAGAGTCCCAAAACAGGCGTTTTCAGCCCATTACCGGCATATGGAAGAAACAGCAGTAAGCGCAGGGAAATATCTGCTTCTAAATCCAAAACGCAGCTATCTAACAGAACGGTTGTCAATGTGTGCACTCAACTTCCAGAGTTAAACCCGTGTGTGGATTCAGCAGTCTGCAAACACTTTCTCTGCAGAGTCCGAAAACAGGCGTTTTCAGCCCATTACCGGCATATGGAAGAAACAGCAGTAAGCACAGGGAAATATCTGCTTCTAAATCCAAAACGCAGCTATCTAACAGAACGGTTGTCAATGTGTGCACTCAACTTCCAGAGTTAAACCCGTGTGTGGATTCAGCAGTCTGCAAACACTTTCTCTGCAGAGTCCCAAAACAGGCGTTTTCAGCCCATTACCGGCATATGGAAGAAACAGCAGTAAGCACAGGGAAATATCTGCTTCTAAATCCAAAACGCAGCTATCTAACAGAACGGTTGTCAATGTGTGCACTCAACTTCCAGAGTTAAACCCGTGTGTGGATTCAGCAGTCTGCAAACACTTTCTCTGCAGAGTCCCAAAACAGGCGTTTTCAGCCCATTACCGGCATATGGAAGAAACAGCAGTAAGCACAGGGAAATATCTGCTTCTAAATCCAAAACGCAGCTATCTAACAGAACGGTTGTCAATGTGTGCGCTCAACTTCCAGAGTTAAACCCGTGTGTGGATTCAGCAGTCTGCAAACACTTTCTCTGCAGAGTCCCAAAACAGGCGTTTTCAGCCCATTACCGGCATATGGAAGAAACAGCAGTAAGCACAGGGAAATATCTGCTTCTAAATCCAAAACGCAGCTATCTAACAGAGCGGTTGTCAATGTGTGCACTCAACTTCCAGAGTTAAACCCGTGTGTGGATTCAGCAGTCTGCAAACACTTTCTCTGCAGAGTCCCAAAACAGGCGTTTTCAGCCCATTACCGGCATATGGAAGAAACAGCAGTAAGTGCAGGGAAATATCTGCTTCTAAATCCAAAACGCAGCTATCTAACAGAACGGTTGTCAATGTGTGCACTCAACTTCCAGAGTTAAACCCGTGTGTGGATTCAGCAGTCTGCAAACACTTTCTCTGCAGAGTCCCAAAACAGGCGTTTTCAGCCCATTACCGGCATATGGAAGAAACAGCAGTAAGCACAGGGAAATATCTGCTTCTAAATCCAAAACGCAGCTATCTAACAGAACGGTTGTCAATGTGTGCACTCAACTTCCAGAGTTAAACCCGTGTGTGGATTCAGCAGTCTGCAAACACTTTCTCTGCAGAGTCCCAAAACAGGCGTTTTCAGCCCATTACCGGCATATGGAAGAAACAGCAGTAAGCACAGGGAAATATCTGCTTCTAAATCCAAAACGCAGCTATCTAACAGAACGGTTGTCAATGTGTGCACTCAACTTCCAGAGTTAAACCCGTGTGTGGATTCAGCAGTCTGCAAACACTTTCTCTGCAGAGTCCCAAAACAGGCGTTTTCAGCCCATTACCGGCATATGGAAGAAACAGCAGTAAGCACAGGGAAATATCTGCTTCTAAATCCAAAACGCAGCTATCTAACAGAACGGTTGTCAATGTGTGCACTCAACTTCCAGAGTTAAACCCGTGTGTGGATTCAGCAGTCTGCAAACACTTTCTCTGCAGAGTCCCAAAACAGGCGTTTTCAGCCCATTACCGGCATATGGAAGAAACAGCAGTAAGCACAGGGAAATATCTGCTTCTAAATGAAAAACGCAGCTATCTAACAGAACGGTTGTCAATGTGTGCACTCAACTTCCAGAGTTAAACCCGTGTGTGGATTCAGCAGTCTGCAAACACTTTCTCTGCAGAGTCCCAAAACAGGCGTTTTCAGCCCATTACCGGCATATGGAAGAAACAGCAGTAAGCACAGGGAAATATCTGCTTCTAAATCCAAAACGCAGCTATCTAACAGAACGGTTGTCAATGTGTCCACTCAACTTCCAGAGGTAAACCCGTGTGTGGATTCAGCAGTCTGCAAACACTTTCTCTGCAGAGTCCCAAAACAGGCGTTTTCAGCCCATTACCGGCATATGGAAGAAACAGCAGTAAGCACAGGGAAATATCTGCTTCTAAATCCAAAACGCATCTATCTAACAGAACGGTTGTCAATGTGTGCACTCAACTTCCAGAGTTAAACCCGTGTGTGGATTCAGCAGTCTGCAAACACTTTCTCTGCAGAGTCCCAAAACAGGCGTTTTCAGCCCATTACCGGCATATGGAAGAAACAGCAGTAAGCACAGGGAAATATCTGCTTCTAAATCCAAAACGCAGCTATCTAACAGAACGGTTGTCAATGTGTGCACTCAACTTCCAGAGTTAAACCCGTGTGTGGATTCAGCAGTCTGCAAACACTTTCTCTGCAGAGTCCCAAAACAGGCGTTTTCAGCCCATTACCGGCATATGGAAGAAACAGCAGTAAGCACAGGGAAATATCTGCTTCTAAATCCAAAACGCAGCTATCTAACAGAACGGTTGTCAATGTGTGCGCTCAACTTCCAGAGTTAAACCCGTGTGTGGATTCAGCAGTCTGCAAACACTTTCTCTGCAGAGTCCCAAAACAGGCGTTTTCAGCCCATTACCGGCATATGGAAGAAACAGCAGTAAGCACAGGGAAATATCTGCTTCTAAATCCAAAACGCAGCTATCTAACAGAGCGGTTGTCAATGTGTGCACTCAACTTCCAGAGTTAAACCCGTGTGTGGATTCAGCAGTCTGCAAACACTTTCTCTGCAGAGTCCCAAAACAGGCGTTTTCAGCCCATTACCGGCATATGGAAGAAACAGCAGTAAGTGCAGGGAAATATCTGCTTCTAAATCCAAAACGCAGCTATCTAACAGAACGGTTGTCAATGTGTGCACTCAACTTCCAGAGTTAAACCCGTGTGTGGATTCAGCAGTCTGCAAACACTTTCTCTGCAGAGTCCCAAAACAGGCGTTTTCAGCCCATTACCGGCATATGGAAGAAACAGCAGTAAGCACAGGGAAATATCTGCTTCTAAATCCAAAACGCAGCTATCTAACAGAACGGTTGTCAATGTGTGCACTCAACTTCCAGAGTTAAACCCGTGTGTGGATTCAGCAGTCTGCAAACACTTTCTCTGCAGAGTCCCAAAACAGGCGTTTTCAGCCCATTACCGGCATATGGAAGAAACAGCAGTAAGCACAGGGAAATATCTGCTTCTAAATCCAAAACGCAGCTATCTAACAGAACGGTTGTCAATGTGTGCACTCAACTTCCAGAGTTAAACCCGTGTGTGGATTCAGCAGTCTGCAAACACTTTCTCTGCAGAGTCCCAAAACAGGCGTTTTCAGCCCATTACCGGCATATGGAAGAAACAGCAGTAAGCACAGGGAAATATGTGCTTCTAAATCCAAAACGCAGCTATCTAACAGAACGGTTGTCAATGTGTGCACTCAACTTCCAGAGTTAAACCCGTGTGTGGATTCAGCAGTCTGCAAACACTTTCTCTGCAGAGTCCCAAAACAGGCGTTTTCAGCCCATTACCGGCATATGGAAGAAACAGCAGTAAGCACAGGGAAATATCTGCTTCTAAATCCAAAACGCAGCTATCTAACAGAACGGTTGTCAATGTGTGCACTCAACTTCCAGAGTTAAACCCGTGTGTGGATTCAGCAGTCTGCAAACACTTTCTCTGCAGAGTCCCAAAACAGGCGTTTTCAGCCCATTACCGGCATATGGAAGAAACAGCAGTAAGCGCAGGGAAATATCTGCTTCTAAATCCAAAACGCAGCTATCTAACAGAACGGTTGTCAATGTGTGCACTCAACTTCCAGAGTTAAACCCGTGTGTGGATTCAGCAGTCTGCAAACACTTTCTCTGCAGAGTCCCAAAACAGGCGTTTTCAGCCCATTACCGGCATATGGAAGAAACAGCAGTAAGCACAGGGAAATATCTGCTTCTAAATCCAAAACGCAGCTATCTAACAGAACGGTTGTCAATGTGTGCACTCAACTTCCAGAGTTAAACCCGTGTGTGGATTCAGCAGTCTGCAAACACTTTCTCTGCAGAGTCCCAAAACAGGCGTTTTCAGCCCATTACCGGCATATGGAAGAAACAGCAGTAAGCACAGGGAAATATCTGCTTCTAAATCCAAAACGCAGCTATCTAACAGAACGGTTGTCAATGTGTGCACTCAACTTCCAGAGTTAAACCCGTGTGTGGATTCAGCAGTCTGCAAACACTTTCTCTGCAGAGTCCCAAAACAGGCGTTTTCAGCCCATTACCGGCATATGGAAGAAACAGCAGTAAGCACAGGGAAATATCTGCTTCTAAATCCAAAACGCAGCTATCTAACAGAACGGTTGTCAATGTGTGCGCTCAACTTCCAGAGTTAAACCCGTGTGTGGATTCAGCAGTCTGCAAACACTTTCTCTGCAGAGTCCCAAAACAGGCGTTTTCAGCCCATTACCGGCATATGGAAGAAACAGCAGTAAGCACAGGGAAATATCTGCTTCTAAATCCAAAACGCAGCTATCTAACAGAGCGGTTGTCAATGTGTGCACTCAACTTCCAGAGTTAAACCCGTGTGTGGATTCAGCAGTCTGCAAACACTTTCTCTGCAGAGTCCCAAAACAGGCGTTTTCAGCCCATTACCGGCATATGGAAGAAACAGCAGTAAGTGCAGGGAAATATCTGCTTCTAAATCCAAAACGCAGCTATCTAACAGAACGGTTGTCAATGTGTGCACTCAACTTCCAGAGTTAAACCCGTGTGTGGATTCAGCAGTCTGCAAACACTTTCTCTGCAGAGTCCCAAAACAGGCGTTTTCAGCCCATTACCGGCATATGGAAGAAACAGCAGTAAGCACAGGGAAATATCTGCTTCTAAATCCAAAACGCAGCTATCTAACAGAACGGTTGTCAATGTGTGCACTCAACTTCCAGAGTTAAACCCGTGTGTGGATTCAGCAGTCTGCAAACACTTTCTCTGCAGAGTCCCAAAACAGGCGTTTTCAGCCCATTACCGGCATATGGAAGAAACAGCAGTAAGCACAGGGAAATATCTGCTTCTAAATCCAAAACGCAGCTATCTAACAGAACGGTTGTCAATGTGTGCACTCAACTTCCAGAGTTAAACCCGTGTGTGGATTCAGCAGTCTGCAAACACTTTCTCTGCAGAGTCCCAAAACAGGCGTTTTCAGCCCATTACCGGCATATGGAAGAAACAGCAGTAAGCACAGGGAAATATCTGCTTCTAAATCCAAAACGCAGCTATCTAACAGAACGGTTGTCAATGTGTGCACTCAACTTCCAGAGTTAAACCCGTGTGTGGATTCAGCAGTCTGCAAACACTTTCTCTGCAGAGTCCCAAAACAGGCGTTTTCAGCCCATTACCGGCATATGGAAGAAACAGCAGTAAGCACAGGGAAATATCTGCTTCTAAATGAAAAACGCAGCTATCTAACAGAACGGTTGTCAATGTGTGCACTCAACTTCCAGAGTTAAACCCGTGTGTGGATTCAGCAGTCTGCAAACACTTTCTCTGCAGAGTCCCAAAACAGGCGTTTTCAGCCCATTACCGGCATATGGAAGAAACAGCAGTAAGCACAGGGAAATATCTGCTTCTAAATCCAAAACGCAGCTATCTAACAGAACGGTTGTCAATGTGTGCACTCAACTTCCAGAGGTAAACCCGTGTGTGGATTCAGCAGTCTGCAAACACTTTCTCTGCAGAGTCCCAAAACAGGCGTTTTCAGCCCATTACCGGCATATGGAAGAAACAGCAGTAAGCACAGGGAAATATCTGCTTCTAAATCCAAAACGCAGCTATCTAACAGAACGGTTGTCAATGTGTGCACTCAACTTCCAGAGTTAAACCCGTGTGTGGATTCAGCAGTCTGCAAACACTTTCTCTGCAGAGTCCCAAAACAGGCGTTTTCAGCCCATTACCGGCATATGGAAGAAACAGCAGTAAGCACAGGGAAATATCTGCTTCTAAATCCAAAACGCAGCTATCTAACAGAACGGTTGTCAATGTGTGCACTCAACTTCCAGAGTTAAACCCGTGTGTGGATTCAGCAGTCTGCAAACACTTTCTCTGCAGAGTCCCAAAACAGGCGTTTTCAGCCCATTACCGGCATATGGAAGAAACAGCAGTAAGCACAGGGAAATATCTGCTTCTAAATCCAAAACGCAGCTATCTAACAGAACGGTTGTCAATGTGTGCGCTCAACTTCCAGAGTTAAACCCGTGTGTGGATTCAGCAGTCTGCAAACACTTTCTCTGCAGAGTCCCAAAACAGGCGTTTTCAGCCCATTACCGGCATATGGAAGAAACAGCAGTAAGCACAGGGAAATATCTGCTTCTAAATCCAAAACGCAGCTATCTAACAGAGCGGTTGTCAATGTGTGCACTCAACTTCCAGAGTTAAACCCGTGTGTGGATTCAGCAGTCTGCAAACACTTTCTCTGCAGAGTCCCAAAACAGGCGTTTTCAGCCCATTACCGGCATATGGAAGAAACAGCAGTAAGTGCAGGGAAATATCTGCTTCTAAATCCAAAACGCAGCTATCTAACAGAACGGTTGTCAATGTGTGCACTCAACTTCCAGAGTTAAACCCGTGTGTGGATTCAGCAGTCTGCAAACACTTTCTCTGCAGAGTCCCAAAACAGGCGTTTTCAGCCCATTACCGGCATATGGAAGAAACAGCAGTAAGCACAGGGAAATATCTGCTTCTAAATCCAAAACGCAGCTATCTAACAGAACGGTTGTCAATGTGTGCACTCAACTTCCAGAGTTAAACCCGTGTGTGGATTCAGCAGTCTGCAAACACTTTCTCTGCAGAGTCCCAAAACAGGCGTTTTCAGCCCATTACCGGCATATGGAAGAAACAGCAGTAAGCACAGGGAAATATCTGCTTCTAAATCCAAAACGCAGCTATCTAACAGAACGGTTGTCAATGTGTGCACTCAACTTCCAGAGTTAAACCCGTGTGTGGATTCAGCAGTCTGCAAACACTTTCTCTGCAGAGTCCCAAAACAGGCGTTTTCAGCCCATTACCGGCATATGGAAGAAACAGCAGTAAGCACAGGGAAATATGTGCTTCTAAATCCAAAACGCAGCTATCTAACAGAACGGTTGTCAATGTGTGCACTCAACTTCCAGAGTTAAACCCGTGTGTGGATTCAGCAGTCTGCAAACACTTTCTCTGCAGAGTCCCAAAACAGGCGTTTTCAGCCCATTACCGGCATATGGAAGAAACAGCAGTAAGCACAGGGAAATATCTGCTTCTAAATCCAAAACGCAGCTATCTAACAGAACGGTTGTCAATGTGTGCACTCAACTTCCAGAGTTAAACCCGTGTGTGGATTCAGCAGTCTGCAAACACTTTCTCTGCAGAGTCCCAAAACAGGCGTTTTCAGCCCATTACCGGCATATGGAAGAAACAGCAGTAAGCGCAGGGAAATATCTGCTTCTAAATCCAAAACGCAGCTATCTAACAGAACGGTTGTCAATGTGTGCACTCAACTTCCAGAGTTAAACCCGTGTGTGGATTCAGCAGTCTGCAAACACTTTCTCTGCAGAGTCCCAAAACAGGCGTTTTCAGCCCATTACCGGCATATGGAAGAAACAGCAGTAAGCACAGGGAAATATCTGCTTCTAAATCCAAAACGCAGCTATCTAACAGAACGGTTGTCAATGTGTGCACTCAACTTCCAGAGTTAAACCCGTGTGTGGATTCAGCAGTCTGCAAACACTTTCTCTGCAGAGTCCCAAAACAGGCGTTTTCAGCCCATTACCGGCATATGGAAGAAACAGCAGTAAGCACAGGGAAATATCTGCTTCTAAATCCAAAACGCAGCTATCTAACAGAACGGTTGTCAATGTGTGCACTCAACTTCCAGAGTTAAACCCGTGTGTGGATTCAGCAGTCTGCAAACACTTTCTCTGCAGAGTCCCAAAACAGGCGTTTTCAGCCCATTACCGGCATATGGAAGAAACAGCAGTAAGCACAGGGAAATATCTGCTTCTAAATCCAAAACGCAGCTATCTAACAGAACGGTTGTCAATGTGTGCACTCAACTTCCAGAGTTAAACCCGTGTGTGGATTCAGCAGTCTGCAAACACTTTCTCTGCAGAGTCCCAAAACAGGCGTTTTCAGCCCATTACCGGCATATGGAAGAAACAGCAGTAAGCACAGGGAAATATCTGCTTCTAAATCCAAAACGCAGCTATCTAACAGAACGGTTCTCAATGTGTGCACTCAACTTCCAGAGTTAAACCCGTGTGTGGATTCAGCAGTCTGCAAACACTTTCTCTGCAGAGTCCCAAAACAGGCGTTTTCAGCCCATTACCGGCATATGGAAGAAACAGCAGTAAGCACAGGGAAATATCTGCTTCTAAATCCAAAACGCAGCTATCTAACAGAACGGTTGTCAATGTGTGCACTCAACTTCCAGAGTTAAACCCGTGTGTGGATTCAGCAGTCTGCAAACACTTTCTCTGCAGAGTCCCAAAACAGGCGTTTTCAGCCCATTACCGGCATATGGAAGAAACAGCAGTAAGCACAGGGAAATATCTGCTTCTAAATCCAAAACGCAGCTATCTAACAGAACGGTTGTCAATGTGTGCACTCAACTTCCAGAGTTAAACCCGTGTGTGGATTCAGCAGTCTGCAAACACTTTCTCTGCAGAGTCCGAAAACAGGCGTTTTCAGCCCATTACCGGCATATGGAAGAAACAGCAGTAAGCACAGGGAAATATCTGCTTCTAAATCCAAAACGCAGCTATCTAACAGAACGGTTGTCAATGTGTGCACTCAACTTCCAGAGTTAAACCCGTGTGTGGATTCAGCAGTCTGCAAACACTTTCTCTGCAGAGTCCCAAAACAGGCGTTTTCAGCCCATTACCGGCATATGGAAGAAACAGCAGTAAGCACAGGGAAATATCTGCTTCTAAATCCAAAACGCAGCTATCTAACAGAACGGTTCTCAATGTGTGCACTCAACTTCCAGAGTTAAACCCGTGTGTGGATTCAGCAGTCTGCAAACACTTTCTCTGCAGAGTCCCAAAACAGGCGTTTTCAGCCCATTACCGGCATATGGAAGAAACAGCAGTAAGCACAGGGAAATATCTGCTTCTAAATCCAAAACGCAGCTATCTAACAGAACGGTTGTCAATGTGTGCACTCAACTTCCAGAGTTAAACCCGTGTGTGGATTCAGCAGTCTGCAAACACTTTCTCTGCAGAGTCCCAAAACAGGCGTTTTCAGCCCATTACCGGCATATGGAAGAAACAGCAGTAAGCGCAGGGAAATATCTGCTTCTAAATCCAAAACGCAGCTATCTAACAGAACGGTTGTCAATGTGTGCACTCAACTTCCAGAGTTAAACCCGTGTGTGGATTCAGCAGTCTGCAAACACTTTCTCTGCAGAGTCCGAAAACAGGCGTTTTCAGCCCATTACCGGCATATGGAAGAAACAGCAGTAAGCACAGGGAAATATCTGCTTCTAAATCCAAAACGCAGCTATCTAACAGAACGGTTGTCAATGTGTGCACTCAACTTCCAGAGTTAAACCCGTGTGTGGATTCAGCAGTCTGCAAACACTTTCTCTGCAGAGTCCCAAAACAGGCGTTTTCAGCCCATTACCGGCATATGGAAGAAACAGCAGTAAGCACAGGGAAATATCTGCTTCTAAATCCAAAACGCAGCTATCTAACAGAACGGTTGTCAATGTGTGCACTCAACTTCCAGAGTTAAACCCGTGTGTGGATTCAGCAGTCTGCAAACACTTTCTCTGCAGAGTCCCAAAACAGGCGTTTTCAGCCCATTACCGGCATATGGAAGAAACAGCAGTAAGCACAGGGAAATATCTGCTTCTAAATCCAAAACGCAGCTATCTAACAGAACGGTTGTCAATGTGTGCGCTCAACTTCCAGAGTTAAACCCGTGTGTGGATTCAGCAGTCTGCAAACACTTTCTCTGCAGAGTCCCAAAACAGGCGTTTTCAGCCCATTACCGGCATATGGAAGAAACAGCAGTAAGCACAGGGAAATATCTGCTTCTAAATCCAAAACGCAGCTATCTAACAGAGCGGTTGTCAATGTGTGCACTCAACTTCCAGAGTTAAACCCGTGTGTGGATTCAGCAGTCTGCAAACACTTTCTCTGCAGAGTCCCAAAACAGGCGTTTTCAGCCCATTACCGGCATATGGAAGAAACAGCAGTAAGTGCAGGGAAATATCTGCTTCTAAATCCAAAACGCAGCCATCTAACAGAACGGTTGTCAATGTGTGCACTCAACTTCCAGAGTTAAACCCGTGTGTGGATTCAGCAGTCTGCAAACACTTTCTCTGCAGAGTCCCAAAACAGGCGTTTTCAGTCCATTACCGGCATATGGAAGAAACAGCAGTAAGCACAGGGAAATATCTGCTTCTAAATCCAAAACGCAGCTATCTAACAGAACGGTTGTCAATGTGTGCACTCAACTTCCAGAGTTAAACCCGTGTGTGGATTCAGCAGTCTGCAAACACTTTCTCTGCAGAGTCCCAAAACAGGCGTTTTCAGCCCATTACCGGCATATGGAAGAAACAGCAGTAAGCACAGGGAAATATCTGCTTCTAAATCCAAAACGCAGCTATCTAACAGAACGGTTGTCAATGTGTGCACTCAACTTCCAGAGTTAAACCCGTGTGTGGATTCAGCAGTCTGCAAACACTTTCTCTGCAGAGTCCCAAAACAGGCGTTTTCAGCCCATTACCGGCATATGGAAGAAACAGCAGTAAGCACAGGGAAATATCTGCTTCTAAATCCAAAACGCAGCTATCTAACAGAACGGTTGTCAATGTGTGCACTCAACTTCCAGAGTTAAACCCGTGTGTGGATTCAGCAGTCTGCAAACACTTTCTCTGCAGAGTCCCAAAACAGGCGTTTTCAGCCCATTACCGGCATATGGAAGAAACAGCAGTAAGCACAGGGAAATATCTGCTTCTAAATGAAAAACGCAGCTATCTAACAGAACGGTTGTCAATGTGTGCACTCAACTTCCAGAGTTAAACCCGTGTGTGGATTCAGCAGTCTGCAAACACTTTCTCTGCAGAGTCCCAAAACAGGCGTTTTCAGCCCATTACCGGCATATGGAAGAAACAGCAGTAAGCACAGGGAAATATCTGCTTCTAAATCCAAAACGCAGCTATCTAACAGAACGGTTGTCAATGTGTGCACTCAACTTCCAGAGGTAAACCCGTGTGTGGATTCAGCAGTCTGCAAACACTTTCTCTGCAGAGTCCCAAAACAGGCGTTTTCAGCCCATTACCGGCATATGGAAGAAACAGCAGTAAGCACAGGGAAATATCTGCTTCTAAATCCAAAACGCATCTATCTAACAGAACGGTTGTCAATGTGTGCACTCAACTTCCAGAGTTAAACCCGTGTGTGGATTCAGCAGTCTGCAAACACTTTCTCTGCAGAGTCCCAAAACAGGCGTTTTCAGCCCATTACCGGCATATGGAAGAAACAGCAGTAAGCACAGGGAAATATCTGCTTCTAAATCCAAAACGCAGCTATCTAACAGAACGGTTGTCAATGTGTGCACTCAACTTCCAGAGTTAAACCCGTGTGTGGATTCAGCAGTCTGCAAACACTTTCTCTGCAGAGTCCCAAAACAGGCGTTTTCAGCCCATTACCGGCATATGGAAGAAACAGCAGTAAGCACAGGGAAATATCTGCTTCTAAATCCAAAACGCAGCTATCTAACAGAACGGTTGTCAATGTGTGCACTCAACTTCCAGAGTTAAACCCGTGTGTGGATTCAGCAGTCTGCAAACACTTTCTCTGCAGAGTCCCAAAACAGGCGTTTTCAGCCCATTACCGGCATATGGAAGAAACAGCAGTAAGCACAGGGAAATATCTGCTTCTAAATCCAAAACGCAGCTATCTAACAGAACGGCTGTCAATGTGTGCACTCAACTTCCAGAGTTAAACCCGTGTGTGGATTCAGCAGTCTGCAAACACTTTCTCTGCAGAGTCCCAAAACAGGCGTTTTCAGCCCATTACCGGCATATGGAAGAAACAGCAGTAAGCACAGGGAAATATCTGCTTCTAAATGAAAAACGCAGCTATCTAACAGAACGGTTGTCAATGTGTGCACTCAACTTCCAGAGTTAAACCCGTGTGTGGATTCAGCAGTCTGCAAACACTTTCTCTGCAGAGTCCCAAAACAGGCGTTTTCAGCCCATTACCGGCATATGGAAGAAACAGCAGTAAGCACAGGGAAATATCTGATTCTAAATCCAAAACGCAGCTATCTAACAGAACGGTTGTCAATGTGTGCACTCAACTTCCAGAGTTAAACCCGTGTGTGGATTCAGCAGTCTGCAAACACTTTCTCTGCAGAGTCCCAAAACAGGCGTTTTCAGCCCATTACCGGCATATGGAAGAAACAGCAGTAAGCACAGGGAAATATCTGATTCTAAATCCAAAACGCAGCTATCTAACAGAAAGGTTGTCAATGTGTGCACTCAACTTCCAGAGTTAAACCCGTGTGTGGATTCAGCAGTCTGCAAACACTTTCTCTGCAGAGTCCCAAAACAGGCGTTTTCAGCCCATTACCGGCATATGGAAGAAACAGCAGTAAGCACAGGGAAATATCTGCTTCTAAATCCAAAACGCAGCTATCTAACAGAACGGTTGTCAATGTGTGCACTCAACTTCCAGAGTTAAACCCGTGTGTGGATTCAGCAGTCTGCAAACACTTTCTCTGCAGAGTCCCAAAACAGGCGTTTTCAGCCCATTACCGGCATATGGAAGAAACAGCAGTAAGCACAGGGAAATATCTGCTTCTAAATCCAAAACGCAGCTATCTAACAGAACGGTTGTCAATGTGTGCACTCAACTTCCAGAGCTAAACCCGTGTGTGGATTCAGCAGTCTGCAAACACTTTCTCTGCAGAGTCCCAAAACAGGCGTTTTCAGCCCATTACCGGCATATGGAAGAAACAGCAGTAAGCACAGGGAAATATCTGCTTCTAAATCCAAAACGCAGCTATCTAACAGAACGGTTGTCAATGTGTGCACTCAACTTCCAGAGTTAAACCCGTGTGTGGATTCAGCAGTCTGCAAACACTTTCTCTGCAGAGTCCCAAAACAGGCGTTTTCAGCCCATTACCGGCATATGGAAGAAACAGCAGTAAGCACAGGGAAATATCTGCTTCTAAATCCAAAACGCAGCTATCTAACAGAACGGTTGTCAATGTGTGCACTCAACTTCCAGAGTTAAACCCGTGTGTGGATTCAGCAGTCTGCAAACACTTTCTCTGCAGAGTCCCAAAACAGGCGTTTTCAGCCCATTACCGGCATATGGAAGAAACAGCAGTAAGCACAGGGAAATATCTGCTTCTAAATCCAAAACGCAGCTATCTAACAGAACGGCTGTCAATGTGTGCACTCAACTTCCAGAGTTAAACCCGTGTGTGGATTCAGCAGTCTGCAAACACTTTCTCTGCAGAGTCCCAAAACAGGCGTTTTCAGCCCATTACCGGCATATGGAAGAAACAGCAGTAAGCACAGGGAAATATCTGCTTCTAAATGAAAAACGCAGCTATCTAACAGAACGGTTGTCAATGTGTGCACTCAACTTCCAGAGTTAAACCCGTGTGTGGATTCAGCAGTCTGCAAACACTTTCTCTGCAGAGTCCCAAAACAGGCGTTTTCAGCCCATTACCGGCATATGGAAGAAACAGCAGTAAGCACAGGGAAATATCTGATTCTAAATCCAAAACGCAGCTATCTAACAGAACGGTTGTCAATGTGTGCACTCAACTTCCAGAGTTAAACCCGTGTGTGGATTCAGCAGTCTGCAAACACTTTCTCTGCAGAGTCCCAAAACAGGCGTTTTCAGCCCATTACCGGCATATGGAAGAAACAGCAGTAAGCACAGGGAAATATCTGATTCTAAATCCAAAACGCAGCTATCTAACAGAACGGTTGTCAATGTGTGCACTCAACTTCCAGAGTTAAACCCGTGTGTGGATTCAGCAGTCTGCAAACACTTTCTCTGCAGAGTCCCAAAACAGGCGTTTTCAGCCCATTACCGGCATATGGAAGAAACAGCAGTAAGCGCAGGGAAATATCTGCTTCTAAATCCAAAACGCAGCTATCTAACAGAACGGTTGTCAATGTGTGCACTCAACTTCCAGAGTTAAACCCGTGTGTGGATTCAGCAGTCTGCAAACACTTTCTCTGCAGAGTCCCAAAACAGGCGTTTTCAGCCCATTACCGGCATATGGAAGAAACAGCAGTAAGCACAGGGAAATATCTGCTTCTAAATCCAAAACGCAGCTATCTAACAGAACGGTTGTCAATGTGTGCACTCAACTTCCAGAGTTAAACCCGTGTGTGGATTCAGCAGTCTGCAAACACTTTCTCTGCAGAGTCCCAAAACAGGCGTTTTCAGCCCATTACCGGCATATGGAAGAAACAGCAGTAAGCACAGGGAAATATCTGCTTCTAAATCCAAAACGCAGCTATCTAACAGAACGGTTGTCAATGTGTGCACTCAACTTCCAGAGTTAAACCCGTGTGTGGATTCAGCAGTCTGCAAACACTTTCTCTGCAGAGTCCCAAAACAGGCGTTTTCAGCCCATTACCGGCATATGGAAGAAACAGCAGTAAGCACAGGGAAATATCTGCTTCTAAATCCAAAACGCAGCTATCTAACAGAACGGTTGTCAATGTGTGCACTCAACTTCCAGAGTTAAACCCGTGTGTGGATTCAGCAGTCTGCAAACACTTTCTCTGCAGAGTCCCAAAACAGGCGTTTTCAGCCCATTACCGGCATATGGAAGAAACAGCAGTAAGCACAGGGAAATATCTGCTTCCAAATCCAAAACGCAGCTATCTAACAGAACGGTTGTCAATGTGTGCACTCAACTTCCAGAGTTAAACCCGTGTGTGGATTCAGCAGTCTGCAAACACTTTCTCTGCAGAGTCCCAAAACAGGCGTTTTCAGCCCATTACCGGCATATGGAAGAAACAGCAGTAAGCACAGGGAAATATCTGCTTCTAAATCCAAAACGCAGCTATCTAACAGAACGGTTGTCAATGTGTGCACTCAACTTCCAGAGTTAAACCCGTGTGTGGATTCAGCAGTCTGCAAACACTTTCTCTGCAGAGTCCCAAAACAGGCGTTTTCAGCCCATTACCGGCATATGGAAGAAACAGCAGTAAGCACAGGGAAATATCTGCTTCTAAATCCAAAACGCAGCTATCTAACAGAACGGTTGTCAATGTGTGCACTCAACTTCCAGAGTTAAACCCGTGTGTGGATTCAGCAGTCTGCAAACACTTTCTCTGCAGAGTCCCAAAACAGGCGTTTTCAGCCCATTACCGGCATATGGAAGAAACAGCAGTAAGCACAGGGAAATATCTGCTTCTAAATCCAAAACGCAGCTATCTAACAGAACGGTTGTCAATGTGTGCACTCAACTTCCAGAGTTAAACCCGTGTGTGGATTCAGCAGTCTGCAAACACTTTCTCTGCAGAGTCCCAAAACAGGCGTTTTCAGCCCATTACCGGCATATGGAAGAAACAGCAGTAAGCGCAGGGAAATATCTGCTTCTAAATCCAAAACGCAGCTATCTAACAGAACGGTTGTCAATGTGTGCACTCAACTTCCAGAGTTAAACCCGTGTGTGGATTCAGCAGTCTGCAAACACTTTCTCTGCAGAGTCCCAAAACAGGCGTTTTCAGCCCATTACCGGCATATGGAAGAAACAGCAGTAAGCACAGGGAAATATCTGCTTCTAAATGAAAAACGCAGCTATCTAACAGAACGGTTGTCAATGTGTGCACTCAACTTCCAGAGTTAAACCCGTGTGTGGATTCAGCAGTCTGCAAACACTTTCTCTGCAGAGTCCCAAAACAGGCGTTTTCAGCCCATTACCGGCATATGGAAGAAACAGCAGTAAGCACAGGGAAATATCTGCTTCTAAATCCAAAACGCAGCTATCTAACAGAACGGCTGTCAATGTGTGCACTCAACTTCCAGAGTTAAACCCGTGTGTGGATTCAGCAGTCTGCAAACACTTTCTCTGCAGAGTCCCAAAACAGGCGTTTTCAGCCCATTACCGGCATATGGAAGAAACAGCAGTAAGCACAGGGAAATATCTGCTTCTAAATCCAAAACGCAGCTATCTAACAGAACGGCTGTCAATGTGTGCACTCAACTTCCAGAGTTAAACCCGTGTGTGGATTCAGCAGTCTGCAAACACTTTCTCTGCAGAGTCCCAAAACAGGCGTTTTCAGCTCATTACCGGCATATGGAACAAACAGCAGTAAGCACAGGGAAATATCTGCTTCTAAATCCAAAACGCAGCTATCTAACAGAACGGTTGTCAATGTGTGCACTCAACTTCCAGAGTTAAACCCGTGTGTGGATTCAGCAGTCTGCAAACACTTTCTCTGCAGAGTCCCAAAACAGGCGTTTTCAGCCCATTACCGGCATATGGAAGAAACAGCAGTAAGCGCAGGGACATATCTGCTTCTAAATCCAAAACGCAGCTATCTAACAGAACGGTTGTCAATGTGTGCACTCAACTTCCAGAGTTAAACCCGTGTGTGGATTCAGCAGTCTGCAAACACTTTCTCTGCAGAGTCCCAAAACAGGCGTTTTCAGCCCATTACCGGCATATGGAAGAAACAGCAGTAAGCGCAGGGAAATATCTGCTTCTAAATCCAAAACGCAGCTATCTAACAGAACGGTTGTCAATGTGTGCACTCAACTTCCAGAGTTAAACCCGTGTGTGGATTCAGCAGTCTGCAAACACTTTCTCTGCAGAGTCCCAAAACAGGCGTTTTCAGCCCATTACCGGCATATGGAAGAAACAGCAGTAAGCGCAGGGAAATATCTGCTTCTAAATCCAAAACGCAGCTATCTAACAGAACGGTTGTCAATGTGTGCACTCAACTTCCAGAGTTAAACCCGTGTGTGGATTCAGCAGTCTGCAAACACTTTCTCTGCAGAGTCCCAAAACAGGCGTTTTCAGCCCATTACCGGCATATGGAAGAAACAGCAGTTAGCGCAGGGAAATATCTGCTTCTAAATCCAAAACGCAGCTATCTAACAGAACGGTTGTCAATGTGTGCACTCAACTTCCAGAGTTAAACCCGTGTGTGGATTCAGCAGTCTGCAAACACTTTCTCTGCAGAGTCCCAAAACAGGCGTTTTCAGCCCATTACCGGCATATGGAAGAAACAGCAGTAAGCACAGGGAAATATCTGCTTCTAAATCCAAAACGCAGCTATCTAACAGAACGGTTGTCAATGTGTGCACTCAACTTCCAGAGTTAAACCCGTGTGTGGATTCAGCAGTCTGCAAACACTTTCTCTGCAGAGTCCCAAAACAGGCGTTTTCAGCCCATTACCGGCATATGGAAGAAACAGCAGTAAGCACAGGGAAATATCTGCTTCTAAATCCAAAACGCAGCTATCTAACAGAACGGTTGTCAATGTGTGCACTCAACTTCCAGAGTTAAACCCGTGTGTGGATTCAGCAGTCTGCAAACACTTTCTCTGCAGAGTCCCAAAACAGGCGTTTTCAGCCCATTACCGGCATATGGAAGAAACAGCAGTAAGCACAGGGAAATATCTGCTTCTAAATCCAAAACGCAGCTATCTAACAGAACGGTTGTCAATGTGTGCACTCAACTTCCAGAGTTAAACCCGTGTGTGGATTCAGCAGTCTGCAAACACTTTCTCTGCAGAGTCCCAAAACAGGCGTTTTCAGCCCATTACCGGCATATGGAAGAAACAGCAGTAAGCACAGGGAAATATCTGCTTCTAAATCCAAAACGCAGCTATCTAACAGAACGGTTGTCAATGTGTGCACTCAACTTCCAGAGTTAAACCCGTGTGTGGATTCAGCAGTCTGCAAACACTTTCTCTGCAGAGTCCCAAAACAGGCGTTTTCAGCCCATTACCGGCATATGG
This sequence comes from Aotus nancymaae, assembly GCF_030222135.1. Taxonomy (NCBI): domain Eukaryota; kingdom Metazoa; phylum Chordata; class Mammalia; order Primates; family Aotidae; genus Aotus; species Aotus nancymaae. The sequence continues at coordinate 44,004 of NW_026988623.1, read as the reverse complement.
AAGAAACAGCAGTAAGCGCAGGGAAATATCTGCTTCTAAATCCAAAACGCAGCTATCTAACAGAACGGTTGTCAATGTGTGCACTCAACTTCCAGAGTTAAACCCGTGTGTGGATTCAGCAGTCTGCAAACACTTTCTCTGCAGAGTCCCAAAACAGGCGTTTTCAGCCCATTACCGGCATATGGAAGAAACAGCAGTAAGCACAGGGAAATATCTGCTTCTAAATGAAAAACGCAGCTATCTAACAGAACGGTTGTCAATGTGTGCACTCAACTTCCAGAGTTAAACCCGTGTGTGGATTCAGCAGTCTGCAAACACTTTCTCTGCAGAGTCCCAAAACAGGCGTTTTCAGCCCATTACCGGCATATGGAAGAAACAGCAGTAAGCACAGGGAAATATCTGCTTCTAAATCCAAAACGCAGCTATCTAACAGAACGGTTGTCAATGTGTGCACTCAACTTCCAGAGTTAAACCCGTGTGTGGATTCAGCAGTCTGCAAACACTTTCTCTGCAGAGTCCCAAAACAGGCGTTTTCAGCCCATTACCGGCATATGGAAGAAACAGCAGTAAGCACAGGGAAATATCTGCTTCTAAATCCAAAACGCAGCTATCTAACAGAACGGCTGTCAATGTGTGCACTCAACTTCCAGATTTAAACCCGTGTGTGGATTCAGCAGTCTGCAAACACTTTCTCTGCAGAGTCCCAAAACAGGCGTTTTCAGCTCATTACCGGCATATGGAAGAAACAGCAGTAAGCACAGGGAAATATCTGCTTCTAAATCCAAAACGCAGCTATCTAACAGAACGGTTGTCAATGTGTGCACTCAACTTCCAGAGTTAAACCCGTGTGTGGATTCAGCAGTCTGCAAACACTTTCTCTGCAGAGTCCCAAAACAGGCGTTTTCAGCCCATTACCGGCATATGGAAGAAACAGCAGTAAGCGCAGGGACATATCTGCTTCTAAATCCAAAACGCAGCTATCTAACAGAACGGTTGTCAATGTGTGCACTCAACTTCCAGAGTTAAACCCGTGTGTGGATTCAGCAGTCTGCAAACACTTTCTCTGCAGAGTCCCAAAACAGGCGTTTTCAGCCCATTACCGGCATATGGAAGAAACAGCAGTAAGCGCAGGGAAATATCTGCTTCTAAATCCAAAACGCAGCTATCTAACAGAACGGTTGTCAATGTGTGCACTCAACTTCCAGAGTTAAACCCTTGTGTGGATTCAGCAGTCTGCAAACACTTTCTCTGCAGAGTCCCAAAACAGGCGTTTTCAGCCCATTACCGGCATATGGAAGAAACAGCAGTTAGCGCAGGGAAATATCTGCTTCTAAATCCAAAACGCAGCTATCTAACAGAACGGTTGTCAATGTGTGCACTCAACTTCCAGAGTTAAACCCGTGTGTGGATTCAGCAGTCTGCAAACACTTTCTCTGCAGAGTCCCAAAACAGGCGTTTTCAGCCCATTACCGGCATATGGAAGAAACAGCAGTAAGCACAGGGAAATATCTGCTTCTAAATCCAAAACGCAGCTATCTAACAGAACGGTTGTCAATGTGTGCACTCAACTTCCAGAGTTAAACCCGTGTGTGGATTCAGCAGTCTGCAAACACTTTCTCTGCAGAGTCCCAAAACAGGCGTTTTCAGCCCATTACCGGCATATGGAAGAAACAGCAGTAAGCACAGGGAAATATCTGCTTCTAAATCCAAAACGCAGCTATCTAACAGAACGGTTGTCAATGTGTTCACTCAACTTCCAGAGTTAAACCCGTGTGTGGATTCAGCAGTCTGCAAACACTTTCTCTGCAGAGTCCCAAAACAGGCGTTTTCAGCCCATTACCGGCATATGGAAGAAACAGCAGTAAGCACAGGGAAATATCTGCTTCTAAATCCAAAACGCAGCTATCTAACAGAACGGTTGTCAATGTGTGCACTCAACTTCCAGAGTTAAACCCGTGTGTGGATTCAGCAGTCTGCAAACACTTTCTCTGCAGAGTCCCAAAACAGGCGTTTTCAGCCCATTACCGGCATATGGAAGAAACAGCAGTAAGCACAGGGAAATATCTGCTTCTAAATCCAAAACGCAGCTATCTAACAGAACGGTTGTCAATGTGTGCACTCAACTTCCAGAGTTAAACCCGTGTGTGGATTCAGCAGTCTGCAAACACTTTCTCTGCAGAGTCCCAAAACAGGCGTTTTCAGCCCATTACCGGCATATGGAAGAAACAGCAGTAAGCGCAGGGAAATATCTGCTTCTAAATCCAAAACGCAGCTATCTAACAGAACGGTTGTCAATGTGTGCACTCAACTTCCAGAGTTAAACCCGTGTGTGGATTCAGCAGTCTGCAAACACTTTCTCTGCAGAGTCCCAAAACAGGCGTTTTCAGCCCATTACCGGCATATGGAAGAAACAGCAGTAAGCACAGGGAAATATCTGCTTCTAAATGAAAAACGCAGCTATCTAACAGAACGGTTGTCAATGTGTGCACTCAACTTCCAGAGTTAAACCCGTGTGTGGATTCAGCAGTCTGCAAACACTTTCTCTGCAGAGTCCCAAAACAGGCGTTTTCAGCCCATTACCGGCATATGGAAGAAACAGCAGTAAGCACAGGGAAATATCTGCTTCTAAATCCAAAACGCAGCTATCTAACAGAACGGTTGTCAATGTGTGCACTCAACTTCCAGAGTTAAACCCGTGTGTGGATTCAGCAGTCTGCAAACACTTTCTCTGCAGAGTCCCAAAACAGGCGTTTTCAGCCCATTACCGGCATATGGAAGAAACAGCAGTAAGCACAGGGAAATATCTGCTTCTAAATCCAAAACGCAGCTATCTAACAGAACGGCTGTCAATGTGTGCACTCAACTTCCAGAGTTAAACCCGTGTGTGGATTCAGCAGTCTGCAAACACTTTCTCTGCAGAGTCCCAAAACAGGCGTTTTCAGCCCATTACCGGCATATGGAAGAAACAGCAGTAAGCGCAGGGAAATATCTGCTTCTAAATCCAAAACGCAGCTATCTAACAGAACGGTTGTCAATGTGTGCACTCAACTTCCAGAGTTAAACCCTTGTGTGGATTCAGCAGTCTGCAAACACTTTCTCTGCAGAGTCCCAAAACAGGCGTTTTCAGCCCATTACCGGCATATGGAAGAAACAGCAGTTAGCGCAGGGAAATATCTGCTTCTAAATCCAAAACGCAGCTATCTAACAGAACGGTTGTCAATGTGTGCACTCAACTTCCAGAGTTAAACCCGTGTGTGGATTCAGCAGTCTGCAAACACTTTCTCTGCAGAGTCCCAAAACAGGCGTTTTCAGCCCATTACCGGCATATGGAAGAAACAGCAGTAAGCACAGGGAAATATCTGCTTCTAAATCCAAAACGCAGCTATCTAACAGAACGGTTGTCAATGTGTGCACTCAACTTCCAGAGTTAAACCCGTGTGTGGATTCAGCAGTCTGCAAACACTTTCTCTGCAGAGTCCCAAAACAGGCGTTTTCAGCCCATTACCGGCATATGGAAGAAACAGCAGTAAGCACAGGGAAATATCTGCTTCTAAATCCAAAACGCAGCTATCTAACAGAACGGTTGTCAATGTGTGCACTCAACTTCCAGAGTTAAACCCGTGTGTGGATTCATCAGTCTGCAAACACTTTCTCTGCAGAGTCCCAAAACAGGCGTTTTCAGCCCATTACCGGCATATGGAAGAAACAGCAGTAAGCACAGGGAAATATCTGCTTCTAAATCCAAAACGCAGCTATCTAACAGAACGGTTGTCAATGTGTGCACTCAACTTCCAGAGTTAAACCCGTGTGTGGATTCAGCAGTCTGCAAACACTTTCTCTGCAGAGTCCCAAAACAGGCGTTTTCAGCCCATTACCGGCATATGGAAGAAACAGCAGTAAGCACAGGGAAATATCTGCTTCTAAATCCAAAACGCAGCTATCTAACAGAACGGTTGTCAATGTGTGCACTCAACTTCCAGAGTTAAACCCGTGTGTGGATTCAGCAGTCTGCAAACACTTTCTCTGCAGAGTCCCAAAACAGGCGTTTTCAGCCCATTACCGGCATATGGAAGAAACAGCAGTAAGCGCAGGGAAATATCTGCTTCTAAATCCAAAACGCAGCTATCTAACAGAACGGTTGTCAATGTGTGCACTCAACTTCCAGAGTTAAACCCGTGTGTGGATTCAGCAGTCTGCAAACACTTTCTCTGCAGAGTCCCAAAACAGGCGTTTTCAGCCCATTACCGGCATATGGAAGAAACAGCAGTAAGCACAGGGAAATATCTGCTTCTAAATGAAAAACGCAGCTATCTAACAGAACGGTTGTCAATGTGTGCACTCAACTTCCAGAGTTAAACCCGTGTGTGGATTCAGCAGTCTGCAAACACTTTCTCTGCAGAGTCCCAAAACAGGCGTTTTCAGCCCATTACCGGCATATGGAAGAAACAGCAGTAAGCACAGGGAAATATCTGCTTCTAAATCCAAAACGCAGCTATCTAACAGAACGGTTGTCAATGTGTGCACTCAACTTCCAGAGTTAAACCCGTGTGTGGATTCAGCAGTCTGCAAACACTTTCTCTGCAGAGTCCCAAAACAGGCGTTTTCAGCCCATTACCGGCATATGGAAGAAACAGCAGTAAGCACAGGGAAATATCTGCTTCTAAATCCAAAACGCAGCTATCTAACAGAACGGCTGTCAATGTGTGCACTCAACTTCCAGAGTTAAACCCGTGTGTGGATTCAGCAGTCTGCAAACACTTTCTCTGCAGAGTCCCAAAACAGGCGTTTTCAGCTCATTACCGGCATATGGAAGAAACAGCAGTAAGCACAGGGAAATATCTGCTTCTAAATCCAAAACGCAGCTATCTAACAGAACGGTTGTCAATGTGTGCACTCAACTTCCAGAGTTAAACCCGTGTGTGGATTCAGCAGTCTGCAAACACTTTCTCTGCAGAGTCCCAAAACAGGCGTTTTCAGCCCATTACCGGCATATGGAAGAAACAGCAGTAAGCGCAGGGACATATCTGCTTCTAAATCCAAAACGCAGCTATCTAACAGAACGGTTGTCAATGTGTGCACTCAACTTCCAGAGTTAAACCCGTGTGTGGATTCAGCAGTCTGCAAACACTTTCTCTGCAGAGTCCCAAAACAGGCGTTTTCAGCCCATTACCGGCATATGGAAGAAACAGCAGTAAGCGCAGGGAAATATCTGCTTCTAAATCCAAAACGCAGCTATCTAACAGAACGGTTGTCAATGTGTGCACTCAACTTCCAGAGTTAAACCCGTGTGTGGATTCAGCAGTCTGCAAACACTTTCTCTGCAGAGTCCCAAAACAGGCGTTTTCAGCCCATTACCGGCATATGGAAGAAACAGCAGTAAGCACAGGGAAATATCTGCTTCTAAATGAAAAACGCAGCTATCTAACAGAACGGTTGTCAATGTGTGCACTCAACTTCCAGAGTTAAACCCGTGTGTGGATTCAGCAGTCTGCAAACACTTTCTCTGCAGAGTCCCAAAACAGGCGTTTTCAGCCCATTACCGGCATATGGAAGAAACAGCAGTAAGCACAGGGAAATATCTGCTTCTAAATCCAAAACGCAGCTATCTAACAGAACGGTTGTCAATGTGTGCACTCAACTTCCAGAGTTAAACCCGTGTGTGGATTCAGCAGTCTGCAAACACTTTCTCTGCAGAGTCCCAAAACAGGCGTTTTCAGCCCATTACCGGCATATGGAAGAAACAGCAGTAAGCACAGGGAAATATCTGCTTCTAAATCCAAAACGCAGCTATCTAACAGAACGGCTGTCAATGTGTGCACTCAACTTCCAGAGTTAAACCCGTGTGTGGATTCAGCAGTCTGCAAACACTTTCTCTGCAGAGTCCCAAAACAGGCGTTTTCAGCCCATTACCGGCATATGGAAGAAACAGCAGTAAGCGCAGGGAAATATCTGCTTCTAAATCCAAAACGCAGCTATCTAACAGAACGGTTGTCAATGTGTGCACTCAACTTCCAGAGTTAAACCCTTGTGTGGATTCAGCAGTCTGCAAACACTTTCTCTGCAGAGTCCCAAAACAGGCGTTTTCAGCCCATTACCGGCATATGGAAGAAACAGCAGTTAGCGCAGGGAAATATCTGCTTCTAAATCCAAAACGCAGCTATCTAACAGAACGGTTGTCAATGTGTGCACTCAACTTCCAGAGTTAAACCCGTGTGTGGATTCAGCAGTCTGCAAACACTTTCTCTGCAGAGTCCCAAAACAGGCGTTTTCAGCCCATTACCGGCATATGGAAGAAACAGCAGTAAGCACAGGGAAATATCTGCTTCTAAATCCAAAACGCAGCTATCTAACAGAACGGTTGTCAATGTGTGCACTCAACTTCCAGAGTTAAACCCGTGTGTGGATTCAGCAGTCTGCAAACACTTTCTCTGCAGAGTCCCAAAACAGGCGTTTTCAGCCCATTACCGGCATATGGAAGAAACAGCAGTAAGCACAGGGAAATATCTGCTTCTAAATCCAAAACGCAGCTATCTAACAGAACGGTTGTCAATGTGTGCACTCAACTTCCAGAGTTAAACCCGTGTGTGGATTCATCAGTCTGCAAACACTTTCTCTGCAGAGTCCCAAAACAGGCGTTTTCAGCCCATTACCGGCATATGGAAGAAACAGCAGTAAGCACAGGGAAATATCTGCTTCTAAATCCAAAACGCAGCTATCTAACAGAACGGTTGTCAATGTGTGCACTCAACTTCCAGAGTTAAACCCGTGTGTGGATTCAGCAGTCTGCAAACACTTTCTCTGCAGAGTCCCAAAACAGGCGTTTTCAGCCCATTACCGGCATAAGGAAGAAACAGCAGTAAGCACAGGGAAATATCTGCTTCTAAATCCAAAACGCAGCTATCTAACAGAACGGTTGTCAATGTGTGCACTCAACTTCCAGAGTTAAACCCGTGTGTGGATTCAGCAGTCTGCAAACACTTTCTCTGCAGAGTCCCAAAACAGGCGTTTTCAGCCCATTACCGGCATATGGAAGAAACAGCAGTAAGCGCAGGGAAATATCTGCTTCTAAATCCAAAACGCAGCTATCTAACAGAACGGTTGTCAATGTGTGCACTCAACTTCCAGAGTTAAACCCGTGTGTGGATTCAGCAGTCTGCAAACACTTTCTCTGCAGAGTCCCAAAACAGGCGTTTTCAGCCCATTACCGGCATATGGAAGAAACAGCAGTAAGCACAGGGAAATATCTGCTTCTAAATGAAAAACGCAGCTATCTAACAGAACGGTTGTCAATGTGTGCACTCAACTTCCAGAGTTAAACCCGTGTGTGGATTCAGCAGTCTGCAAACACTTTCTCTGCAGAGTCCCAAAACAGGCGTTTTCAGCCCATTACCGGCATATGGAAGAAACAGCAGTAAGCACAGGGAAATATCTGCTTCTAAATCCAAAACGCAGCTATCTAACAGAACGGTTGTCAATGTGTGCACTCAACTTCCAGAGTTAAACCCGTGTGTGGATTCAGCAGTCTGCAAACACTTTCTCTGCAGAGTCCCAAAACAGGCGTTTTCAGCCCATTACCGGCATATGGAAGAAACAGCAGTAAGCACAGGGAAATATCTGCTTCTAAATCCAAAACGCAGCTATCTAACAGAACGGCTGTCAATGTGTGCACTCAACTTCCAGAGTTAAACCCGTGTGTGGATTCAGCAGTCTGCAAACACTTTCTCTGCAGAGTCCCAAAACAGGCGTTTTCAGCTCATTACCGGCATATGGAAGAAACAGCAGTAAGCACAGGGAAATATCTGCTTCTAAATCCAAAACGCAGCTATCTAACAGAACGGTTGTCAATGTGTGCACTCAACTTCCAGAGTTAAACCCGTGTGTGGATTCAGCAGTCTGCAAACACTTTCTCTGCAGAGTCCCAAAACAGGCGTTTTCAGCCCATTACCGGCATATGGAAGAAACAGCAGTAAGCGCAGGGACATATCTGCTTCTAAATCCAAAACGCAGCTATCTAACAGAACGGTTGTCAATGTGTGCACTCAACTTCCAGAGTTAAACCCGTGTGTGGATTCAGCAGTCTGCAAACACTTTCTCTGCAGAGTCCCAAAACAGGCGTTTTCAGCCCATTACCGGCATATGGAAGAAACAGCAGTAAGCGCAGGGAAATATCTGCTTCTAAATCCAAAACGCAGCTATCTAACAGAACGGTTGTCAATGTGTGCACTCAACTTCCAGAGTTAAACCCTTGTGTGGATTCAGCAGTCTGCAAACACTTTCTCTGCAGAGTCCCAAAACAGGCGTTTTCAGCCCATTACCGGCATATGGAAGAAACAGCAGTAAGCGCAGGGAAATATCTGCTTCTAAATCCAAAACGCAGCTATCTAACAGAACGGTTGTCAATGTGTGCACTCAACTTCCAGAGTTAAACCCGTGTGTGGATTCAGCAGTCTGCAAACACTTTCTCTGCAGAGTCCCAAAACAGGCGTTTTCAGCCCATTACCGGCATATGGAAGAAACAGCAGTTAGCGCAGGGAAATATCTGCTTCTAAATCCAAAACGCAGCTATCTAACAGAACGGTTGTCAATGTGTGCACTCAACTTCCAGAGTTAAACCCGTGTTTGGATTCAGCAGTCTGCAAACACTTTCTCTGCAGAGTCCCAAAACAGGCGTTTTCAGCCCATTACCGGCATATGGAAGAAACAGCAGTAAGCACAGGGAAATATCTGCTTCTAAATCCAAAACGCAGCTATCTAACAGAACGGTTGTCAATGTGTGCACTCAACTTCCAGAGTTAAACCCGTGTGTGGATTCAGCAGTCTGCAAACACTTTCTCTGCAGAGTCCCAAAACAGGCGTTTTCAGCCCATTACCGGCATATGGAAGAAACAGCAGTAAGCACAGGGAAATATCTGCTTCTAAATCCAAAACGCAGCTATCTAACAGAACGGTTGTCAATGTGTGCACTCAACTTCCAGAGTTAAACCCGTGTGTGGATTCAGCAGTCTGCAAACACTTTCTCTGCAGAGTCCCAAAACAGGCGTTTTCAGCCCATTACCGGCATATGGAAGAAACAGCAGTAAGCACAGGGAAATATCTGCTTCTAAATCCAAAACGCAGCTATCTAACAGAACGGTTGTCAATGTGTGCACTCAACTTCCAGAGTTAAACCCGTGTGTGGATTCAGCAGTCTGCAAACACTTTCTCTGCAGAGTCCCAAAACAGGCGTTTTCAGCCCATTACCGGCATATGGAAGAAACAGCAGTAAGCACAGGGAAATATCTGCTTCTAAATCCAAAACGCAGCTATCTAACAGAACGGTTGTCAATGTGTGCACTCAACTTCCAGAGTTAAACCCGTGTGTGGATTCAGCAGTCTGCAAACACTTTCTCTGCAGAGTCCCAAAACAGGCGTTTTCAGCCCATTACCGGCATATGGAAGAAACAGCAGTAAGCACAGGGAAATATCTGCTTCTAAATCCAAAACGCAGCTATCTAACAGAACGGTTGTCAATGTGTGCACTCAACTTCCAGAGTTAAACCCGTGTGTGGATTCAGCAGTCTGCAAACACTTTCTCTGCAGAGTCCCAAAACAGGCGTTTTCAGCCCATTACCGGCATATGGAAGAAACAGCAGTAAGCACAGGGAAATATCTGCTTCTAAATGAAAAACGCAGCTATCTAACAGAACGGTTGTCAATGTGTGCACTCAACTTCCAGAGTTAAACCCATGTGTGGATTCAGCAGTCTGCAAACACTTTCTCTGCAGAGTCCCAAAACAGGCGTTTTCAGCCCATTACCGGCATATGGAAGAAACAGCAGTAAGCACAGGGAAATATCTGCTTCTAAATCCAAAACGCAGCTATCTAACAGAACGGTTGTCAATGTGTCCACTCAACTTCCAGAGTTAAACCCGTGTGTGGATTCAGCAGTCTGCAAACACTTTCTCTGCAGAGTCCCAAAACAGGCGTTTTCAGCCCATTACCGGCATATGGAAGAAACAGCAGTAAGCACAGGGAAATATCTGCTTCTAAATCCAAAACGCAGCTATCTAACAGAACGGTTGTCAATGTGTGCACTCAACTTCCAGAGTTAAACCCGTGTGTGGATTCAGCAGTCTGCAAACACTTTCTCTGCAGAGTCCCAAAACAGGCGTTTTCAGCCCATTACCGGCATATGGAAGAAACAGCAGAAAGCACAGGGAAATATCTGCTTCTAAATCCAAAACGCAGCTATCTAACAGAACGGTTGTCAATGTGTGCACTCAACTTCCAGAGTTAAACCCGTGTGTGGATTCAGCAGTCTGCAAACACTTTCTCTGCAGAGTCCCAAAACAGGCGTTTTCAGCCCATTACCGGCATATGGAAGAAACAGCAGTAAGCACAGGGAAATATCTGCTTCTAAATCCAAAACGCAGCTATCTAACAGAACGGTTGTCAATGTGTGCACTCAACTTCCAGAGTTAAACCCGTGTGTGGATTCAGCAGTCTGCAAACACTTTCTCTGCAGAGTCCCAAAACAGGCGTTTTCAGCCCATTACCGGCATATGGAAGAAACAGCAGTAAGCACAGGGAAATATCTGCTTCTAAATCCAAAACGCAGCTATCTAACAGAACGGTTGTCAATGTGTGCACTCAACTTCCAGAGTTAAACCCGTGTGTGGATTCAGCAGTCTGCAAACACTTTCTCTGCAGAGTCCCAAAACAGGCGTTTTCAGCCCATTACCGGCATATGGAAGAAACAGCAGTAAGCACAGGGAAATATCTGCTTCTAAATGAAAAACGCAGCTATCTAACAGAACGGTTGTCAATGTGTGCACTCAACTTCCAGAGTTAAACCCGTGTGTGGATTCAGCAGTCTGCAAACACTTTCTCTGCAGAGTCCCAAAACAGGCGTTTTCAGCCCATTACCGGCATATGGAAGAAACAGCAGTAAGCACAGGGAAATATCTGCTTCTAAATCCAAAACGCAGCTATCTAACAGAACGGTTGTCAATGTGTGCACTCAACTTCCAGAGTTAAACCCGTGTGTGGATTCAGCAGTCTGCAAACACTTTCTTGCAGAGTCTCAAAACAGGCCTTTCCGGCCCAGTACCGGCATATATAAGAAAGAGCATTAAGACTGCGTCTAAAACTCAGAAGAAACGTTTCTTTCAAACTGCTCGGCCATGTGTTCTTTGACCTAAGGGAGTTGAATCTATGTTTAGATTCAGCGAGATAGAAACACGTTTATTCTAGGAGCTGTCTTTGGATATTCCAGATTGAATGGGAGTATATTCTGTAAAGAGAAATATCTGTTTCTAAAACCAAAATGGATCTATCTAGCAGAGTGGTTGTGAATGCGTGCCTTCGGCTTAAAGAGGTAAACTGCTCTTCTCATGCAGCACTTTAGAAACCCTTTTTATGCAAATTCTCATACAGAACTTTCCAGCAAAACACCAGCCTATAGGAAATAGCAGTAAGACTGCATCTTTAACATGGAAGAAACTGTTTTCAAACTGCTCTGCTGTGTGTTCATTCATATAAGAGACTTGAATATATGTTCAGATTCAGCTAGTTAGCAACACGTTTCTTCCAGGAGCTGTGTTTGCCTATTCCAGAGTATACTGGAGTATAAGATGTAAAGACAAATGTCTCATTCCAAAAGAAAAACGGATGATCTAATGGAATGGTTGTCAATGTGTGCATTCAACTTACTGAGCTAAACTGCTGTTTGTATGCAGCAGTTTAGAAAACATTTCTGTGTAGATTCTCAAACAGACATTTCCAGCAAAATACCGGCCTATAAGAAATAGCAGTAAGACTGCGTCTAAAACTCAGAGGGAACGTTTCTTTCAAACTGCTCTGCAGTGTGTTCGTTCACCAAAGGTCGTTGAATCTATGTTTGGATTCAGCGAGTTTGAAACACGTTTATTCTAGGAGCTGCATTTCGATATTCCAGAGTGTATGGGAGTAAATGCTGTAAAGAGAAATATCTGTTTCTAAAACCAAAACGGAGCTATCTAACAGAATGGTTGTGAATGTGTGCATTTAACTTAAAGGGTTAATCTGCTCTTCTTAGGCAGCAGTTTAGAAACCCTTTATATGCAAATTCTAAAATCAACATTTGCAGCAAAACACCAGCCTAAAAGAAGTAGCAGTAAGACTGCATCTATAACATAGAAGAAACGTTTTCTTCAAAATGCTCTGCTCTGTGTTCATTCACCTAAGAGTCTTGAGTATATGTTCAGATTCAGCGAGTAAGAAACACGTTTCTTCCAGGAGCTGCATTTGCATATTCCAGAGTGTACTGGAGTATAAGGTTTAAAGTGAACTATCTGGTTCTAAAACAAACACGGAGCCATCTAACAGAATGGTTGTCACTGTGTGCATTCAGCTTATTGAGATAAACTGTTGTTTCTATGCAGCAGTTTAGAAAAGATTTTTGTGCAGATTCTAAAACAGACATTCCCAGCAAAATACCGGCCTCTAAGAAATAGCAATAAGACTGCGTCTAAAACTCAAATAAAACGTTTCTTTCAAACTGCTGTGCTGTGTGTTCGTTCACCTAAGGGAGTTGAATCTATGTTTAGATTCAGCGACTTAGAAACACGTCTATTCTGGGAGCTGCGTTTGGCTATTCCAGAATGAATGGGAGTATATGCTGTAACTAGAAACACAGGCTTCTAAAACCAAAACGGAGCTAGCTAACAGAATGATTGTGAATGAGGGCATTCAACTTAACGAATTAAACTGCTCCACTTAAGCAGCAGTTTACAAACCATTTATATGGAAATTCTAAAACCAACATTTCCAGGAAAACACCAGCCTAAAAGCAATAGCAGTAACAGTGCATCTATAACATGGAAGAAATGTTTTTTTCAAACTCCTCTGCTGTGTGTTCATTCACCTAAGAGACTTCAATATATGCACAGATTCAGCGAGTTACAAACACGTTTCTTCCAGGAGCTGCGTATGCATATATCAGAGTGTACTGGGGTACAAGATGTAAAGAGAAATATCTGATTATACTTAGAAACCCGTTTCTTTTAGGAGCTGCGTTTGGATATTCCAGAGTGAATGAGAGTATATGCTGTAAAGAGAAATAACTGCTTCTAAAACCAAAAGGCAGCTATCTAACTGAATGGTTGTCAATGCGTGCACTCAACTTCCAGAGATAAACCCGAGTGTGGATTCAGCAGTCTGCAAACACTTTCTGTGCAGAGTCCCAAAACAGGCGTTTTCAGCCCATTACCGGCATATGGAAGAAACAGCAGTAAGCACAGGGAAATATCTGCTTCTAAATCCAAAACGCAGCTATCTAACAGAACGGTTGTCAATGTGTGCACTCAACTTCCAGAGTTAAACCCGTGTGTGGATTCAGCAGTCTGCAAACACTTTCTCTGCAGAGTCCCAAAACAGGCGTTTTCAGCCCATTACCGGCATATGGAAGAAACAGCAGTAAGCACAGGGAAATATCTGCTTCTAAATCCAAAACGCAGCTATCTAACAGAACGGTTGTCAATGTGTGCACTCAACTTCCAGAGTTAAACCCGTGTGTGGATTCAGCAGTCTGCAAACACTTTCTCTGCAGAGTCCCAAAACAGGCGTTTTCAGCCCATTACCGGCATATGGAAGAAACAGCAGTAAGCACAGGGAAATATCTGCTTCTAAATCCAAAACGCAGCTATCTAACAGAACGGTTGTCAATGTGTGCACTCAACTTCCAGAGTTAAACCCGTGTGTGGATTCAGCAGTCTGCAAACACTTTCTCTGCAGAGTCCCAAAACAGGCGTTTTCAGCCCATTACCGGCATATGGAAGAAACAGCAGTAAGCACAGGGAAATATCTGCTTCTAAATCCAAAACGCAGCTATCTAACAGAACGGTTGTCAATGTGTGCACTCAACTTCCAGAGTTAAACCCGTGTGTGGATTCAGCAGTCTGCAAACACTTTCTCTGCAGAGTCCCAAAACAGGCGTTTTCAGCCCATTACCGGCATATGGAAGAAACAGCAGTAAGCACAGGGAAATATCTGCTTCTAAATCCAAAACGCAGCTATCTAACAGAACGGTTGTCAATGTGTGCACTCAACTTCCAGAGTTAAACCCGTGTGTGGATTCAGCAGTCTGCAAACACTTTCTCTGCAGAGTCCCAAAACAGGCGTTTTCAGCCCATTACCGGCATATGGAAGAAACAGCAGTAAGCACAGGGAAATATCTGCTTCTAAATCCAAAACGCAGCTATCTAACAGAACGGTTGTCAATGTGTGCACTCAACTTCCAGAGTTAAACCCGTGTGTGGATTCAGCAGTCTGCAAACACTTTCTCTGCAGAGTCCCAAAACAGGCGTTTTCAGCCCATTACCGGCATATGGAAGAAACAGCAGTAAGCGCAGGGAAATATCTGCTTCTAAATCCAAAACGCAGCTATCTAACAGAACGGTTGTCAATGTGTGCACTCAACTTCCAGAGTTAAACCCGTGTGTGGATTCAGCAGTCTGCAAACACTTTCTCTGCAGAGTCCCAAAACAGGCGTTTTCAGCCCATTACCGGCATATGGAAGAAACAGCAGTAAGCACAGGGAAATATCTGCTTCTAAATCCAAAACGCAGCTATCTAACAGAACGGTTGTCAATGTGTGCACTCAACTTCCAGAGTTAAACCCGTGTGTGGATTCAGCAGTCTGCAAACACTTTCTCTGCAGAGTCCCAAAACAGGCGTTTTCAGCCCATTACCGGCATATGGAAGAAACAGCAGTAAGCACAGGGAAATATCTGCTTCTAAATGAAAAACGCAGCTATCTAACAGAACGGTTGTCAATGTGTGCACTCAACTTCCAGAGTTAAACCCGTGTGTGGATTCAGCAGTCTGCAAACACTTTCTCTGCAGAGTCCCAAAACAGGCGTTTTCAGCCCATTACCGGCATATGGAAGAAACAGCAGTAAGCACAGGGAAATATCTGCTTCTAAATCCAAAACGCAGCTATCTAACAGAACGGTTGTCAATGTGTCCACTCAACTTCCAGAGTTAAACCCGTGTGTGGATTCAGCAGTCTGCAAACACTTTCTCTGCAGAGTCCCAAAACAGGCGTTTTCAGCCCATTACCGGCATATGGAAGAAACAGCAGTAAGCACAGGGAAATATCTGCTTCTAAATCCAAAACGCAGCTATCTAACAGAACGGTTGTCAATGTGTGCACTCAACTTCCAGAGTTAAACCCGTGTGTGGATTCAGCAGTCTGCAAACACTTTCTCTGCAGAGTCCCAAAACAGGCGTTTTCAGCCCATTACCGGCATATGGAAGAAACAGCAGAAAGCACAGGGAAATATCTGCTTCTAAATCCAAAACGCAGCTATCTAACAGAACGGTTGTCAATGTGTGCACTCAACTTCCAGAGTTAAACCCGTGTGTGGATTCAGCAGTCTGCAAACACTTTCTCTGCAGAGTCCCAAAACAGGCGTTTTCAGCCCATTACCGGCATATGGAAGAAACAGCAGTAAGCACAGGGAAATATCTGCTTCTAAATCCAAAACGCAGCTATCTAACAGAACGGTTGTCAATGTGTGCACTCAACTTCCAGAGTTAAACCCGTGTGTGGATTCAGCAGTCTGCAAACACTTTCTCTGCAGAGTCCCAAAACAGGCGTTTTCAGCCCATTACCGGCATATGGAAGAAACAGCAGTAAGCACAGGGAAATATCTGCTTCTAAATCCAAAACGCAGCTATCTAACAGAACGGTTGTCAATGTGTGCACTCAACTTCCAGAGTTAAACCCGTGTGTGGATTCAGCAGTCTGCAAACACTTTCTCTGCAGAGTCCCAAAACAGGCGTTTTCAGCCCATTACCGGCATATGGAAGAAACAGCAGTAAGCACAGGGAAATATCTGCTTCTAAATCCAAAACGCAGCTATCTAACAGAACGGTTGTCAATGTGTGCACTCAACTTCCAGAGTTAAACCCGTGTGTGGATTCAGCAGTCTGCAAACACTTTCTCTGCAGAGTCCCAAAACAGGCGTTTTCAGCCCATTACCGGCATATGGAAGAAACAGCAGTAAGCACAGGGAAATATCTGCTTCTAAATCCAAAACGCAGCTATCTAACAGAACGGTTGTCAATGTGTGCACTCAACTTCCAGAGTTAAACCCGTGTGTGGATTCAGCAGTCTGCAAACACTTTCTTGCAGAGTCTCAAAACAGGCCTTTCCGGCCCAGTACCGGCATATATAAGAAAGAGCATTAAGACTGCGTCTAAAACTCAGAAGAAACGTTTCTTTCAAACTGCTCGGCCATGTGTTCTTTGACCTAAGGGAGTTGAATCTATGTTTAGATTCAGCGAGATAGAAACACGTTTATTCTAGGAGCTGTCTTTGGATATTCCAGATTGAATGGGAGTATATTCTGTAAAGAGAAATATCTGTTTCTAAAACCAAAATGGATCTATCTAGCAGAGTGGTTGTGAATGCGTGCCTTCGGCTTAAAGAGGTAAACTGCTCTTCTCATGCAGCACTTTAGAAACCCTTTTTATGCAAATTCTCATACAGAACTTTCCAGCAAAACACCAGCCTATAGGAAATAGCAGTAAGACTGCATCTTTAACATGGAAGAAACTGTTTTCAAACTGCTCTGCTGTGTGTTCATTCATATAAGAGACTTGAATATATGTTCAGATTCAGCTAGTTAGCAACACGTTTCTTCCAGGAGCTGTGTTTGCCTATTCCAGAGTATACTGGAGTATAAGATGTAAAGACAAATGTCTCATTCCAAAAGAAAAACGGATGATCTAATGGAATGGTTGTCAATGTGTGCATTCAACTTACTGAGCTAAACTGCTGTTTGTATGCAGCAGTTTAGAAAACATTTCTGTGTAGATTCTCAAACAGACATTTCCAGCAAAATACCGGCCTATAAGAAATAGCAGTAAGACTGCGTCTAAAACTCAGAGGGAACGTTTCTTTCAAACTGCTCTGCAGTGTGTTCGTTCACCAAAGGTCGTTGAATCTATGTTTGGATTCAGCGAGTTTGAAACACGTTTATTCTAGGAGCTGCATTTCGATATTCCAGAGTGTATGGGAGTAAATGCTGTAAAGAGAAATATCTGTTTCTAAAACCAAAACGGAGCTATCTAACAGAATGGTTGTGAATGTGTGCATTTAACTTAAAGGGTTAATCTGCTCTTCTTAGGCAGCAGTTTAGAAACCCTTTATATGCAAATTCTAAAATCAACATTTGCAGCAAAACACCAGCCTAAAAGAAGTAGCAGTAAGACTGCATCTATAACATAGAAGAAACGTTTTCTTCAAAATGCTCTGCTCTGTGTTCATTCACCTAAGAGTCTTGAGTATATGTTCAGATTCAGCGAGTAAGAAACACGTTTCTTCCAGGAGCTGCATTTGCATATTCCAGAGTGTACTGGAGTATAAGGTTTAAAGTGAACTATCTGGTTCTAAAACAAACACGGAGCCATCTAACAGAATGGTTGTCACTGTGTGCATTCAGCTTATTGAGATAAACTGTTGTTTCTATGCAGCAGTTTAGAAAAGATTTTTGTGCAGATTCTAAAACAGACATTCCCAGCAAAATACCGGCCTCTAAGAAATAGCAATAAGACTGCGTCTAAAACTCAAATAAAACGTTTCTTTCAAACTGCTGTGCTGTGTGTTCGTTCACCTAAGGGAGTTGAATCTATGTTTAGATTCAGCGACTTAGAAACACGTCTATTCTGGGAGCTGCGTTTGGCTATTCCAGAATGAATGGGAGTATATGCTGTAACTAGAAACACAGGCTTCTAAAACCAAAACGGAGCTAGCTAACAGAATGATTGTGAATGAGGGCATTCAACTTAACGAATTAAACTGCTCCACTTAAGCAGCAGTTTACAAACCATTTATATGGAAATTCTAAAACCAACATTTCCAGGAAAACACCAGCCTAAAAGCAATAGCAGTAACAGTGCATCTATAACATGGAAGAAATGTTTTTTTCAAACTCCTCTGCTGTGTGTTCATTCACCTAAGAGACTTCAATATATGCACAGATTCAGCGAGCTACAAACACGTTTCTTCCAGGAGCTGCGTATGCATATATCAGAGTGTACTGGGGTACAAGATGTAAAGAGAAATATCTGATTATACTTAGAAACCCGTTTCTTTTAGGAGCTGCGTTTGGATATTCCAGAGTGAATGAGAGTATATGCTGTAAAGAGAAATAACTGCTTCTAAAACCAAAAGGCAGCTATCTAACTGAATGGTTGTCAATGCGTGCACTCAACTTCCAGAGATAAACCCGAGTGTGGATTCAGCAGTCTGCAAACACTTTCTGTGCAGAGTCCCAAAACAGGCGTTTTCAGCCCATTACCGGCATATGGAAGAAACAGCAGTAAGCACAGGGAAATATCTGCTTCTAAATCCAAAACGCAGCTATCTAACAGAACGGTTGTCAATGTGTGCACTCAACTTCCAGAGTTAAACCCGTGTGTGGATTCAGCAGTCTGCAAACACTTTCTCTGCAGAGTCCCAAAACAGGCGTTTTCAGCCCATTACCGGCATATGGAAGAAACAGCAGTAAGCACAGGGAAATATCTGCTTCTAAATCCAAAACGCAGCTATCTAACAGAACGGTTGTCAATGTGTGCACTCAACTTCCAGAGTTAAACCCGTGTGTGGATTCAGCAGTCTGCAAACACTTTCTCTGCAGAGTCCCAAAACAGGCGTTTTCAGCCCATTACCGGCATATGGAAGAAACAGCAGTAAGCACAGGGAAATATCTGCTTCTAAATCCAAAACGCAGCTATCTAACAGAACGGTTGTCAATGTGTGCACTCAACTTCCAGAGTTAAACCCGTGTGTGGATTCAGCAGTCTGCAAACACTTTCTCTGCAGAGTCCCAAAACAGGCGTTTTCAGCCCATTACCGGCATATGGAAGAAACAGCAGTAAGCACAGGGAAATATCTGCTTCTAAATCCAAAACGCAGCTATCTAACAGAACGGTTGTCAATGTGTGCACTCAACTTCCAGAGTTAAACCCGTGTGTGGATTCAGCAGTCTGCAAACACTTTCTCTGCAGAGTCCCAAAACAGGCGTTTTCAGCCCATTACCGGCATATGGAAGAAACAGCAGTAAGCACAGGGAAATATCTGCTTCTAAATCCAAAACGCAGCTATCTAACAGAACGGTTGTCAATGTGTGCACTCAACTTCCAGAGTTAAACCCGTGTGTGGATTCAGCAGTCTGCAAACACTTTCTCTGCAGAGTCCCAAAACAGGCGTTTTCAGCCCATTACCGGCATATGGAAGAAACAGCAGTAAGCACAGGGAAATATCTGCTTCTAAATCCAAAACGCAGCTATCTAACAGAACGGTTGTCAATGTGTGCACTCAACTTCCAGAGTTAAACCCGTGTGTGGATTCAGCAGTCTGCAAACACTTTCTCTGCAGAGTCCCAAAACAGGCGTTTTCAGCCCATTACCGGCATATGGAAGAAACAGCAGTAAGCACAGGGAAATATCTGCTTCTAAATCCAAAACGCAGCTATCTAACAGAACGGTTGTCAATGTGTGCACTCAACTTCCAGAGTTAAACCCGTGTGTGGATTCAGCAGTCTGCAAACACTTTCTCTGCAGAGTCCCAAAACAGGCGTTTTCAGCCCATTACCGGCATATGGAAGAAACAGCAGTAAGCACAGGGAAATATCTGCTTCTAAATCCAAAACGCAGCTATCTAACAGAACGGTTGTCAATGTGTGCACTCAACTTCCAGAGTTAAACCCGTGTGTGGATTCAGCAGTCTGCAAACACTTTCTCTGCAGAGTCCCAAAACAGGCGTTTTCAGCCCATTACCGGCATATGGAAGAAACAGCAGTAAGCACAGGGAAATATCTGCTTCTAAATGAAAAACGCAGCTATCTAACAGAACGGTTGTCAATGTGTGCACTCAACTTCCAGAGTTAAACCCGTGTGTGGATTCAGCAGTCTGCAAACACTTTCTCTGCAGAGTCCCAAAACAGGCGTTTTCAGCCCATTACCGGCATATGGAAGAAACAGCAGTAAGCACAGGGAAATATCTGCTTCTAAATCCAAAACGCAGCTATCTAACAGAACGGTTGTCAATGTGTCCACTCAACTTCCAGAGTTAAACCCGTGTGTGGATTCAGCAGTCTGCAAACACTTTCTCTGCAGAGTCCCAAAACAGGCGTTTTCAGCCCATTACCGGCATATGGAAGAAACAGCAGTAAGCACAGGGAAATATCTGCTTCTAAATCCAAAACGCAGCTATCTAACAGAACGGTTGTCAATGTGTGCACTCAACTTCCAGAGTTAAACCCGTGTGTGGATTCAGCAGTCTGCAAACACTTTCTCTGCAGAGTCCCAAAACAGGCGTTTTCAGCCCATTACCGGCATATGGAAGAAACAGCAGAAAGCACAGGGAAATATCTGCTTCTAAATCCAAAACGCAGCTATCTAACAGAACGGTTGTCAATGTGTGCACTCAACTTCCAGAGTTAAACCCGTGTGTGGATTCAGCAGTCTGCAAACACTTTCTCTGCAGAGTCCCAAAACAGGCGTTTTCAGCCCATTACCGGCATATGGAAGAAACAGCAGTAAGCACAGGGAAATATCTGCTTCTAAATCCAAAACGCAGCTATCTAACAGAACGGTTGTCAATGTGTGCACTCAACTTCCAGAGTTAAACCCGTGTGTGGATTCAGCAGTCTGCAAACACTTTCTCTGCAGAGTCCCAAAACAGGCGTTTTCAGCCCATTACCGGCATATGGAAGAAACAGCAGTAAGCACAGGGAAATATCTGCTTCTAAATCCAAAACGCAGCTATCTAACAGAACGGTTGTCAATGTGTGCACTCAACTTCCAGAGTTAAACCCGTGTGTGGATTCAGCAGTCTGCAAACACTTTCTCTGCAGAGTCCCAAAACAGGCGTTTTCAGCCCATTACCGGCATATGGAAGAAACAGCAGTAAGCACAGGGAAATATCTGCTTCTAAATCCAAAACGCAGCTATCTAACAGAACGGTTGTCAATGTGTGCACTCAACTTCCAGAGTTAAACCCGTGTGTGGATTCAGCAGTCTGCAAACACTTTCTCTGCAGAGTCCCAAAACAGGCGTTTTCAGCCCATTACCGGCATATGGAAGAAACAGCAGTAAGCGCAGGGAAATATCTGCTTCTAAATCCAAAACGCAGCTATCTAACAGAACGGTTGTCAATGTGTGCACTCAACTTCCAGAGTTAAACCCGTGTGTGGATTCAGCAGTCTGCAAACACTTTCTCTGCAGAGTCCCAAAACAGGCGTTTTCAGCCCATTACCGGCATATGGAAGAAACAGCAGTAAGCACAGGGAAATATCTGCTTCTAAATGAAAAACGCAGCTATCTAACAGAACGGTTGTCAATGTGTGCACTCAACTTCCAGAGTTAAACCCGTGTGTGGATTCAGCAGTCTGCAAACACTTTCTCTGCAGAGTCCCAAAACAGGCGTTTTCAGCCCATTACCGGCATATGGAAGAAACAGCAGTAAGCACAGGGAAATATCTGCTTCTAAATCCAAAACGCAGCTATCTAACAGAACGGTTGTCAATGTGTGCACTCAACTTCCAGAGTTAAACCCGTGTGTGGATTCAGCAGTCTGCAAACACTTTCTCTGCAGAGTCCCAAAACAGGCGTTTTCAGCCCATTACCGGCATATGGAAGAAACAGCAGTAAGCACAGGGAAATATCTGCTTCTAAATCCAAAACGCAGCTATCTAACAGAACGGCTGTCAATGTGTGCACTCAACTTCCAGAGTTAAACCCGTGTGTGGATTCAGCAGTCTGCAAACACTTTCTCTGCAGAGTCCCAAAACAGGCGTTTTCAGCTCATTACCGGCATATGGAAGAAACAGCAGTAAGCACAGGGAAATATCTGCTTCTAAATCCAAAACGCAGCTATCTAACAGAACGGTTGTCAATGTGTGCACTCAACTTCCAGAGTTAAACCCGTGTGTGGATTCAGCAGTCTGCAAACACTTTCTCTGCAGAGTCCCAAAACAGGCGTTTTCAGCCCATTACCGGCATATGGAAGAAACAGCAGTAAGCGCAGGGACATATCTGCTTCTAAATCCAAAACGCAGCTATCTAACAGAACGGTTGTCAATGTGTGCACTCAACTTCCAGAGTTAAACCCGTGTGTGGATTCAGCAGTCTGCAAACACTTTCTCTGCAGAGTCCCAAAACAGGCGTTTTCAGCCCATTACCGGCATATGGAAGAAACAGCAGTAAGCGCAGGGAAATATCTGCTTCTAAATCCAAAACGCAGCTATCTAACAGAACGGTTGTCAATGTGTGCACTCAACTTCCAGAGTTAAACCCTTGTGTGGATTCAGCAGTCTGCAAACACTTTCTCTGCAGAGTCCCAAAACAGGCGTTTTCAGCCCATTACCGGCATATGGAAGAAACAGCAGTAAGCGCAGGGAAATATCTGCTTCTAAATCCAAAACGCAGCTATCTAACAGAACGGTTGTCAATGTGTGCACTCAACTTCCAGAGTTAAACCCGTGTGTGGATTCAGCAGTCTGCAAACACTTTCTCTGCAGAGTCCCAAAACAGGCGTTTTCAGCCCATTACCGGCATATGGAAGAAACAGCAGTTAGCGCAGGGAAATATCTGCTTCTAAATCCAAAACGCAGCTATCTAACAGAACGGTTGTCAATGTGTGCACTCAACTTCCAGAGTTAAACCCGTGTTTGGATTCAGCAGTCTGCAAACACTTTCTCTGCAGAGTCCCAAAACAGGCGTTTTCAGCCCATTACCGGCATATGGAAGAAACAGCAGTAAGCACAGGGAAATATCTGCTTCTAAATCCAAAACGCAGCTATCTAACAGAACGGTTGTCAATGTGTGCACTCAACTTCCAGAGTTAAACCCGTGTGTGGATTCAGCAGTCTGCAAACACTTTTCTCTGCAGAGTCCCAAAACAGGCGTTTTCAGCCCATTACCCGGCATATGGAAGAAACAGCAGTAAGCACAGGGAAATATCTGCTTCTAAATCCAAAACGCAGCTATCTAACAGAACGGTTGTCAATGTGTGCACTCAACTTCCAGAGTTAAACCCGTGTGTGGATTCAGCAGTCTGCAAACACTTTCTCTGCAGAGTCCCAAAACAGGCGTTTTCAGCCCATTACCGGCATATGGAAGAAACAGCAGTAAGGCACAGGGAAATATCTGCTTCTAAATCCAAAACGCAGCTATCTAACAGAACGGTTGTCAATGTGTGCACTCAACTTCCAGAGTTAAACCCGTGTGTGGATTCAGCAGTCTGCAAACACTTTCTCTGCAGAGTCCCAAAACAGGCGTTTTCAGCCCGATTACCGGCATATGGAAGAAACAGCAGTAAGCACAGGGAAATATCTGCTTCTAAATCCAAAACGCAGCTATCTAACAGAACGGTTGTCAATGTGTGCACTCAACTTCCAGAGTTAAACCCGTGTGTGGATTCAGCAGTCTGCAAACACTTTCTCTGCAGAGGTCCCAAAACAGGCGTTTTCAGCCCATTACCCGAGCATATGGAAGAAACAGCAGTAAGCACAGGGAAATATCTGCTTCTAAATCCAAAACGCAGCTATCTAACAGAACGGTTGTCAATGTGTGCACTCAACTTCCAGAGTTAAACCCGTGTGTGGATTCAGCAGTCTGCAAACACTTTCTCTGCAGAGATCCCAAAACAGGCGTTTTCAGCCCATTACCGGGCATATGGAAGAAACAGCAGTAAGCACAGGGAAATATCTGCTTCTAAATGAAAAACGCAGCCTATCTAACAGAACGCGTTGTCAATGTGTGCACTCAACTTCCAGAGTTAAACCCATGTGTGGATTCAGCAGTCTGCAAACACTTTCTCTGCAGAGTCCCAAAACAGGCGTTTTCAGCCCATTACCGGCATATGGAAGAAACAGCAGTAAGCACAGGGAAATATCTGCTTCTAAATCCAAAACGCAGCTATCTAACAGAACGGTTGTCAATGTGTCCACTCAACTTCCAGAGTTAAACCCGTGTGTGGATTCAGCAGTCTGCAAACACTTTCTCTGCAGAGTCCCAAAACAGGCGTTTTCAGCCCATTACCCGGCATATGGAAGAAACAGCAGTAAGCACAGGGAAATATCTGCTTCTAAATCCAAAACGCAGCTATCTAACAGAACGGTTGTCAATGTGTGCACTCAACTTCCAGAGTTAAACCCGTGTGTGGATTCAGCAGTCTGCAAACACTTTCTCTGCAGAGTCCCAAAACAGGCGTTTTCAGCCCATTACCCGGGCATATGGAAGAAACAGCAGAAAGCACAGGGAAATATCTGCTTCTAAATCCAAAACGCAGCTATCTAACAGAACGGTTGTCAATGTGTGCACTCAACTTCCAGAGTTAAACCCGTGTGTGGATTCAGCAGTCTGCAAACACTTTCTCTGCAGAGTCCCAAAACAGGCGTTTTCAGCCCATTACCCGGCATATGGAAGAAACAGCAGTAAGCACAGGGAAATATCTGCTTCTAAATCCAAAACGCAGCTATCTAACAGAACGGTTGTCAATGTGTGCACTCAACTTCCAGAGTTAAACCCGTGTGTGGATTCAGCAGTCTGCAAACACTCTTCTCTGCAGAGTCCCAAAACAGGCGTTTTCAGCCCATTACCGGCATATGGAAGAAACAGCAGTAAGCACAGGGAAATATAACGCAGCTATCTAACAGAACGGTTGTCAATGTGTGCACTCAACTTCCAGAGTTAAACCCGTGTGTGGATTCAGCAGTCTGCAAACACTTTCTCTGCAGAGTCCCAAAACAGGCGTTTTCAGCCCATTACCGGCATATGGAAGAAACAGCAGTAAGCACAGGGAAATATCTGCTTCTAAATGAAAAACGCAGCTATCTAACAGAACGGTTGTCAATGTGTGCACTCAACTTCCAGAGTTAAACCCGTGTGTGGATTCAGCAGTCTGCAAACACTTTCTCTGCAGAGTCCCAAAACAGGCGTTTTCAGCCCATTACCGGCATATGGAAGAAACAGCAGTAAGCACAGGGAAATATCTGCTTCTAAATCCAAAACGCAGCTATCTAACAGAACGGTTGTCAATGTGTGCACTCAACTTCCAGAGTTAAACCCGTGTGTGGATTCAGCAGTCTGCAAACACTTTCTTGCAGAGTCTCAAAACAGGCCTTTCCGGCCCAGTACCGGCATATATAAGAAAGAGCATTAAGACTGCGTCTAAAACTCAGAAGAAACGTTTCTTTCAAACTGCTCGGCCATGTGTTCTTTGACCTAAGGGAGTTGAATCTATGTTTAGATTCAGCGAGATAGAAACACGTTTATTCTAGGAGCTGTCTTTGGATATTCCAGATTGAATGGGAGTATATTCTGTAAAGAGAAATATCTGTTTCTAAAACCAAAATGGATCTATCTAGCAGAGTGGTTGTGAATGCGTGCCTTCGGCTTAAAGAGGTAAACTGCTCTTCTCATGCAGCACTTTAGAAACCCTTTTTATGCAAATTCTCATACAGAACTTTCCAGCAAAACACCAGCCTATAGGAAATAGCAGTAAGACTGCATCTTTAACATGGAAGAAACTGTTTTCAAACTGCTCTGCTGTGTGTTCATTCATATAAGAGACTTGAATATATGTTCAGATTCAGCTAGTTAGCAACACGTTTCTTCCAGGAGCTGTGTTTGCCTATTCCAGAGTATACTGGAGTATAAGATGTAAAGACAAATGTCTCATTCCAAAAGAAAAACGGATGATCTAATGGAATGGTTGTCAATGTGTGCATTCAACTTACTGAGCTAAACTGCTGTTTGTATGCAGCAGTTTAGAAAACATTTCTGTGTAGATTCTCAAACAGACATTTCCAGCAAAATACCGGCCTATAAGAAATAGCAGTAAGACTGCGTCTAAAACTCAGAGGGAACGTTTCTTTCAAACTGCTCTGCAGTGTGTTCGTTCACCAAAGGTCGTTGAATCTATGTTTGGATTCAGCGAGTTTGAAACACGTTTATTCTAGGAGCTGCATTTCGATATTCCAGAGTGTATGGGAGTAAATGCTGTAAAGAGAAATATCTGTTTCTAAAACCAAAACGGAGCTATCTAACAGAATGGTTGTGAATGTGTGCATTTAACTTAAAGGGTTAATCTGCTCTTCTTAGGCAGCAGTTTAGAAACCCTTTATATGCAAATTCTAAAATCAACATTTGCAGCAAAACACCAGCCTAAAAGAAGTAGCAGTAAGACTGCATCTATAACATAGAAGAAACGTTTTCTTCAAAATGCTCTGCTCTGTGTTCATTCACCTAAGAGTCTTGAGTATATGTTCAGATTCAGCGAGTAAGAAACACGTTTCTTCCAGGAGCTGCATTTGCATATTCCAGAGTGTACTGGAGTATAAGGTTTAAAGTGAACTATCTGGTTCTAAAACAAACACGGAGCCATCTAACAGAATGGTTGTCACTGTGTGCATTCAGCTTATTGAGATAAACTGTTGTTTCTATGCAGCAGTTTAGAAAAGATTTTTGTGCAGATTCTAAAACAGACATTCCCAGCAAAATACCGGCCTCTAAGAAATAGCAATAAGACTGCGTCTAAAACTCAAATAAAACGTTTCTTTCAAACTGCTGTGCTGTGTGTTCGTTCACCTAAGGGAGTTGAATCTATGTTTAGATTCAGCGACTTAGAAACACGTCTATTCTGGGAGCTGCGTTTGGCTATTCCAGAATGAATGGGAGTATATGCTGTAACTAGAAACACAGGCTTCTAAAACCAAAACGGAGCTAGCTAACAGAATGATTGTGAATGAGGGCATTCAACTTAACGAATTAAACTGCTCCACTTAAGCAGCAGTTTACAAACCATTTATATGGAAATTCTAAAACCAACATTTCCAGGAAAACACCAGCCTAAAAGCAATAGCAGTAACAGTGCATCTATAACATGGAAGAAATGTTTTTTTCAAACTCCTCTGCTGTGTGTTCATTCACCTAAGAGACTTCAATATATGCACAGATTCAGCGAGTTACAAACACGTTTCTTCCAGGAGCTGCGTATGCATATATCAGAGTGTACTGGGGTACAAGATGTAAAGAGAAATATCTGATTATACTTAGAAACCCGTTTCTTTTAGGAGCTGCGTTTGGATATTCCAGAGTGAATGAGAGTATATGCTGTAAAGAGAAATAACTGCTTCTAAAACCAAAAGGCAGCTATCTAACTGAATGGTTGTCAATGCGTGCACTCAACTTCCAGAGATAAACCCGAGTGTGGATTCAGCAGTCTGCAAACACTTTCTGTGCAGAGTCCCAAAACAGGCGTTTTCAGCCAATTACCGGCATATGGAAGAAAACAGCAGTAAGCACAGGGAAATATCTGCTTCTAAATCCAAAACGCAGCTATCTAACAGAACGGTTGTCAATGTGTGCACTCAACTTCCAGAGTTAAACCCGTGTGTGGATTCAGCAGTCTGCAAACACTTTCTCTGCAGAGTCCCAAAACAGGCGTTTTCAGCCCATTACCGGCATATGGAAGAAACAGCAGTAAGCACAGGGAAATATCTGCTTCTAAATCCAAAACGCAGCTATCTAACAGAACGGTTGTCAATGTGTGCACTCAACTTCCAGAGTTAAACCCGTGTGTGGATTCAGCAGTCTGCAAACACTTTCTCTGCAGAGTCCCAAAACAGGCGTTTTCAGCCCATTACCGGCATATGGAAGAAACAGCAGTAAGCACAGGGAAATATCTGCTTCTAAATCCAAAACGCAGCTATCTAACAGAACGGTTGTCAATGTGTGCACTCAACTTCCAGAGTTAAACCCGTGTGTGGATTCAGCAGTCTGCAAACACTTTCTCTGCAGAGTCCCAAAACAGGCGTTTTCAGCCCATTACCGGCATATGGAAGAAACAGCAGTAAGCACAGGGAAATATCTGCTTCTAAATCCAAAACGCAGCTATCTAACAGAACGGTTGTCAATGTGTGCACTCAACTTCCAGAGTTAAACCCGTGTGTGGATTCAGCAGTCTGCAAACACTTTCTCTGCAGAGTCCCAAAACAGGCGTTTTCAGCCCATTACCGGCATATGGAAGAAACAGCAGTAAGCACAGGGAAATATCTGCTTCTAAATCCAAAACGCAGCTATCTAACAGAACGGTTGTCAATGTGTGCACTCAACTTCCAGAGTTAAACCCGTGTGTGGATTCAGCAGTCTGCAAACACTTTCTCTGCAGAGTCCCAAAACAGGCGTTTTCAGCCCATTACCGGCATATGGAAGAAACAGCAGTAAGCACAGGGAAATATCTGCTTCTAAATCCAAAACGCAGCTATCTAACAGAACGGTTGTCAATGTGTGCACTCAACTTCCAGAGTTAAACCCGTGTGTGGATTCAGCAGTCTGCAAACACTTTCTCTGCAGAGTCCCAAAACAGGCGTTTTCAGCCCATTACCGGCATATGGAAGAAACAGCAGTAAGCACAGGGAAATATCTGCTTCTAAATCCAAAACGCAGCTATCTAACAGAACGGTTGTCAATGTGTGCACTCAACTTCCAGAGTTAAACCCGTGTGTGGATTCAGCAGTCTGCAAACACTTTCTCTGCAGAGTCCCAAAACAGGCGTTTTCAGCCCATTACCGGCATATGGAAGAAACAGCAGTAAGCACAGGGAAATATCTGCTTCTAAATCCAAAACGCAGCTATCTAACAGAACGGTTGTCAATGTGTGCACTCAACTTCCAGAGTTAAACCCGTGTGTGGATTCAGCAGTCTGCAAACACTTTCTCTGCAGAGTCCCAAAACAGGCGTTTTCAGCCCATTACCGGCATATGGAAGAAACAGCAGTAAGCACAGGGAAATATCTGCTTCTAAATGAAAAACGCAGCTATCTAACAGAACGGTTGTCAATGTGTGCACTCAACTTCCAGAGTTAAACCCGTGTGTGGATTCAGCAGTCTGCAAACACTTTCTCTGCAGAGTCCAAAACAGGCGTTTTCAGCCCATTACCGGCATATGGAAGAAACAGCAGTAAGCACAGGGAAATATCTGCTTCTAAATCCAAAACGCAGCTATCTAACAGAACGGTTGTCAATGTGTCCACTCAACTTCCAGAGTTAAACCCGTGTGTGGATTCAGCAGTCTGCAAACACTTTCTCTGCAGAGTCCCAAAACAGGCGTTTTCAGCCCATTACCGGCATATGGAAGAAACAGCAGTAAGCACAGGGAAATATCTGCTTCTAAATCCAAAACGCAGCTATCTAACAGAACGGTTGTCAATGTGTGCACTCAACTTCCAGAGTTAAACCCGTGTGTGGATTCAGCAGTCTGCAAACACTTTCTCTGCAGAGTCCCAAAACAGGCGTTTTCAGCCCATTACCGGCATATGGAAGAAACAGCAGAAAGCACAGGGAAATATCTGCTTCTAAATCCAAAACGCAGCTATCTAACAGAACGGTTGTCAATGTGTGCACTCAACTTCCAGAGTTAAACCCGTGTGTGGATTCAGCAGTCTGCAAACACTTTCTCTGCAGAGTCCCAAAACAGGCGTTTTCAGCCCATTACCGGCATATGGAAGAAACAGCAGTAAGCACAGGGAAATATCTGCTTCTAAATCCAAAACGCAGCTATCTAACAGAACGGTTGTCAATGTGTGCACTCAACTTCCAGAGTTAAACCCGTGTGTGGATTCAGCAGTCTGCAAACACTTTCTCTGCAGAGTCCCAAAACAGGCGTTTTCAGCCCATTACCGGCATATGGAAGAAACAGCAGTAAGCACAGGGAAATATCTGCTTCTAAATCCAAAACGCAGCTATCTAACAGAACGGTTGTCAATGTGTGCACTCAACTTCCAGAGTTAAACCCGTGTGTGGATTCAGCAGTCTGCAAACACTTTCTCTGCAGAGTCCCAAAACAGGCGTTTTCAGCCCATTACCGGCATATGGAAGAAACAGCAGTAAGCACAGGGAAATATCTGCTTCTAAATCCAAAACGCAGCTATCTAACAGAACGGTTGTCAATGTGTGCACTCAACTTCCAGAGTTAAACCCGTGTGTGGATTCAGCAGTCTGCAAACACTTTCTCTGCAGAGTCCCAAAACAGGCGTTTTCAGCCCATTACCGGCATATGGAAGAAACAGCAGTAAGCACAGGGAAATATCTGCTTCTAAATCCAAAACGCAGCTATCTAACAGAACGGTTGTCAATGTGTGCACTCAACTTCCAGAGTTAAACCCGTGTGTGGATTCAGCAGTCCTGCAAACACTTTCTTGCAGAGTCTCAAAACAGGCCTTTCCGGCCCAGTACCCGGCATATATAAGAAAGAGCATTAAGACTGCGTCTAAAACTCAGAAGAAACGTTTCTTTCAAACTGCTCGGCCATGTGTTCTTTGACCTAAGGGAGTTGAATCTATGTTTAGATTCAGCGAGATAGAAACACGTTTATTCTAGGAGCTGTCTTTGGATATTCCAGATTGAATGGGAGTATATTCTGTAAAGAGAAATATCTGTTTCTAAAACCAAAATGGATCTATCTAGCAGAGTGGTTGTGAATGCGTGCCTTCGGCTTAAAGAGGTAAACTGCTCTTCTCATGCAGCACTTTAGAAACCCTTTTTATGCAAATTCTCATACAGAACTTTCCAGCAAAACACCAGCCTATAGGAAATAGCAGTAAGACTGCATCTTTAACATGGAAGAAAACTGTTTTCAAACTGCTCTGCTGTGTGTTCATTCATATAAGAGACTTGAATATATGTTCAGATTCAGCTAGTTAGCAACACGTTTCTTCCAGGAGCTGTGTTTGCCTATTCCAGAGTATACTGGAGTATAAGATGTAAAGACAAATGTCTCATTCCAAAAGAAAAACGGATGATCTAATGGAATGGTTGTCAATGTGTGCATTCAACTTACTGAGCTAAACTGCTGTTTGTATGCAGCAGTTTAGAAAACATTTCTGTGTAGATTCTCAAACAGACATTTCCAGCAAAATACCGGCCTATAAGAAATAGCAGTAAGACTGCGTCTAAAACTCAGAGGGAACGTTTCTTTCAAACTGCTCTGCAGTGTGTTCGTTCACCAAAGGTCGTTGAATCTATGTTTGGATTCAGCGAGTTTGAAACACGTTTATTCTAGGAGCTGCATTTCGATATTCCAGAGTGTATGGGAGTAAATGCTGTAAAGAGAAATATCTGTTTCTAAAACCAAAACGGAGCTATCTAACAGAATGGTTGTGAATGTGTGCATTTAACTTAAAGGGTTAATCTGCTCTTCTTAGGCAGCAGTTTAGAAACCCTTTATATGCAAATTCTAAAATCAACATTTGCAGCAAAACACCAGCCTAAAAGAAGTAGCAGTAAGACTGCATCTATAACATAGAAGAAACGTTTTCTTCAAAATGCTCTGCTCTGTGTTCATTCACCTAAGAGTCTTGAGTATATGTTCAGATTCAGCGAGTAAGAAACACGTTTCTTCCAGGA
This sequence comes from Aotus nancymaae, assembly GCF_030222135.1. Taxonomy (NCBI): domain Eukaryota; kingdom Metazoa; phylum Chordata; class Mammalia; order Primates; family Aotidae; genus Aotus; species Aotus nancymaae. Next base: position 12,565 of record NW_026988623.1, on the reverse strand, counting down.
GCTGCATTTGCATATTCCCAGAGTGTACTGGAGTATAAGGTTTAAAGTGAACTATCTGGTTCTAAAACAAACACGGAGCCATCTAACAGAATGGTTGTCACTGTGTGCATTCAGCTTATTGAGATAAACTGTTGTTTCTATGCAGCAGTTTAGAAAAGATTTTTTGTGCAGATTCTAAAACAGACATTCCCAGCAAAATACCGGCCTCTAAGAAATAGCAATAAGACTGCGTCTAAAACTCAAATAAAACGTTTCTTTCAAACTGCTGTGCTGTGTGTTCGTTCACCTAAGGGAGTTGAATCTATGTTTAGATTCAGCGACTTAGAAACACGTCTATTCTGGGAGCTGCGTTTGGCTATTCCAGAATGAATGGGAGTATATGCTGTAACTAGAAACACAGGCTTCTAAAACCAAAACGGAGCTAGCTAACAGAATGATTGTGAATGAGGGCATTCAACTTAACGAATTAAACTGCTCCACTTAAGCAGCAGTTTACAAACCATTTATATGGAAATTCTAAAACCAACATTTCCAGGAAAACACCAGCCTAAAAGCAATAGCAGTAACAGTGCATCTATAACATGGAAGAAATGTTTTTTTCAAACTCCTCTGCTGTGTGTTCATTCACCTAAGAGACTTCAATATATGCACAGATTCAGCGAGTTACAAACACGTTTCTTCCAGGAGCTGCGTATGCATATATCAGAGTGTACTGGGGTACAAGATGTAAAGAGAAATATCTGATTATACTTAGAAACCCGTTTCTTTTAGGAGCTGCGTTTGGATATTCCAGAGTGAATGAGAGTATATGCTGTAAAGAGAAATAACTGCTTCTAAAACCAAAAGGCAGCTATCTAACTGAATGGTTGTCAATGCGTGCACTCAACTTCCAGAGATAAACCCGAGTGTGGATTCAGCAGTCTGCAAACACTTTCTGTGCAGAGTCCCAAAACAGGCGTTTTCAGCCCATTACCGGCATATGGAAGAAACAGCAGTAAGCACAGGGAAATATCTGCTTCTAAATCCAAAACGCAGCTATCTAACAGAACGGTTGTCAATGTGTGCACTCAACTTCCAGAGTTAAACCCGTGTGTGGATTCAGCAGTCTGCAAACACTTTCTCTGCAGAGTCCCAAAACAGGCGTTTTCAGCCCATTACCGGCATATGGAAGAAACAGCAGAAAGCACAGGGAAATATCTGCTTCTAAATCCAAAACGCAGCTATCTAACAGAACGGTTGTCAATGTGTGCACTCAACTTCCAGAGTTAAACCCGTGTGTGGATTCAGCAGTCTGCAAACACTTTCTCTGCAGAGTCCCAAAACAGGCGTTTTCAGCCCATTACCGGCATATGGAAGAAACAGCAGTAAGCACAGGGAAATATCTGCTTCTAAATCCAAAACGCAGCTATCTAACAGAACGGTTGTCAATGTGTGCACTCAACTTCCAGAGTTAAACCCGTGTGTGGATTCAGCAGTCTGCAAACACTTTCTCTGCAGAGTCCCAAAACAGGCGTTTTCAGCCCATTACCGGCATATGGAAGAAACAGCAGTAAGCACAGGGAAATATCTGCTTCTAAATCCAAAACGCAGCTATCTAACAGAACGGTTGTCAATGTGTGCACTCAACTTCCAGAGTTAAACCCGTGTGTGGATTCAGCAGTCTGCAAACACTTTCTCTGCAGAGTCCCAAAACAGGCGTTTTCAGCCCATTACCGGCATATGGAAGAAACAGCAGTAAGCACAGGGAAATATCTGCTTCTAAATCCAAAACGCAGCTATCTAACAGAACGGTTGTCAATGTGTGCACTCAACTTCCAGAGTTAAACCCGTGTGTGGATTCAGCAGTCTGCAAACACTTTCTCTGCAGAGTCCCAAAACAGGCGTTTTCAGCCCATTACCGGCATATGGAAGAAACAGCAGTAAGCACAGGGAAATATCTGCTTCTAAATCCAAAACGCAGCTATCTAACAGAACGGTTGTCAATGTGTGCACTCAACTTCCAGAGTTAAACCCGTGTGTGGATTCAGCAGTCTGCAAACACTTTCTTGCAGAGTCTCAAAACAGGCCTTTCCGGCCCAGTACCGGCATATATAAGAAAGAGCATTAAGACTGCGTCTAAAACTCAGAAGAAACGTTTCTTTCAAACTGCTCGGCCATGTGTTCTTTGACCTAAGGGAGTTGAATCTATGTTTAGATTCAGCGAGATAGAAACACGTTTATTCTAGGAGCTGTCTTTGGATATTCCAGATTGAATGGGAGTATATTCTGTAAAGAGAAATATCTGTTTCTAAAACCAAAATGGATCTATCTAGCAGAGTGGTTGTGAATGCGTGCCTTCGGCTTAAAGAGGTAAACTGCTCTTCTCATGCAGCACTTTAGAAACCCTTTTTATGCAAATTCTCATACAGAACTTTCCAGCAAAACACCAGCCTATAGGAAATAGCAGTAAGACTGCATCTTTAACATGGAAGAAACTGTTTTCAAACTGCTCTGCTGTGTGTTCATTCATATAAGAGACTTGAATATATGTTCAGATTCAGCTAGTTAGCAACACGTTTCTTCCAGGAGCTGTGTTTGCCTATTCCAGAGTATACTGGAGTATAAGATGTAAAGACAAATGTCTCATTCCAAAAGAAAAACGGATGATCTAATGGAATGGTTGTCAATGTGTGCATTCAACTTACTGAGCTAAACTGCTGTTTGTATGCAGCAGTTTAGAAAACATTTCTGTGTAGATTCTCAAACAGACATTTCCAGCAAAATACCGGCCTATAAGAAATAGCAGTAAGACTGCGTCTAAAACTCAGAGGGAACGTTTCTTTCAAACTGCTCTGCAGTGTGTTCGTTCACCAAAGGTCGTTGAATCTATGTTTGGATTCAGCGAGTTTGAAACACGTTTATTCTAGGAGCTGCATTTCGATATTCCAGAGTGTATGGGAGTAAATGCTGTAAAGAGAAATATCTGTTTCTAAAACCAAAACGGAGCTATCTAACAGAATGGTTGTGAATGTGTGCATTTAACTTAAAGGGTTAATCTGCTCTTCTTAGGCAGCAGTTTAGAAACCCTTTATATGCAAATTCTAAAATCAACATTTGCAGCAAAACACCAGCCTAAAAGAAGTAGCAGTAAGACTGCATCTATAACATAGAAGAAACGTTTTCTTCAAAATGCTCTGCTCTGTGTTCATTCACCTAAGAGTCTTGAGTATATGTTCAGATTCAGCGAGTAAGAAACACGTTTCTTCCAGGAGCTGCATTTGCATATTCCAGAGTGTACTGGAGTATAAGGTTTAAAGTGAACTATCTGGTTCTAAAACAAACACGGAGCCATCTAACAGAATGGTTGTCACTGTGTGCATTCAGCTTATTGAGATAAACTGTTGTTTCTATGCAGCAGTTTAGAAAAGATTTTTGTGCAGATTCTAAAACAGACATTCCCAGCAAAATACCGGCCTCTAAGAAATAGCAATAAGACTGCGTCTAAAACTCAAATAAAACGTTTCTTTCAAACTGCTGTGCTGTGTGTTCGTTCACCTAAGGGAGTTGAATCTATGTTTAGATTCAGCGACTTAGAAACACGTCTATTCTGGGAGCTGCGTTTGGCTATTCCAGAATGAATGGGAGTATATGCTGTAACTAGAAACACAGGCTTCTAAAACCAAAACGGAGCTAGCTAACAGAATGATTGTGAATGAGGGCATTCAACTTAACGAATTAAACTGCTCCACTTAAGCAGCAGTTTACAAACCATTTATATGGAAATTCTAAAACCAACATTTCCAGGAAAACACCAGCCTAAAAGCAATAGCAGTAACAGTGCATCTATAACATGGAAGAAATGTTTTTTTCAAACTCCTCTGCTGTGTGTTCATTCACCTAAGAGACTTCAATATATGCACAGATTCAGCGAGTTACAAACACGTTTCTTCCAGGAGCTGCGTATGCATATATCAGAGTGTACTGGGGTACAAGATGTAAAGAGAAATATCTGATTATACTTAGAAACCCGTTTCTTTTAGGAGCTGCGTTTGGATATTCCAGAGTGAATGAGAGTATATGCTGTAAAGAGAAATAACTGCTTCTAAAACCAAAAGGCAGCTATCTAACTGAATGGTTGTCAATGCGTGCACTCAACTTCCAGAGATAAACCCGAGTGTGGATTCAGCAGTCTGCAAACACTTTCTGTGCAGAGTCCCAAAACAGGCGTTTTCAGCCCATTACCGGCATATGGAAGAAACAGCAGTAAGCACAGGGAAATATCTGCTTCTAAATCCAAAACGCAGCTATCTAACAGAACGGTTGTCAATGTGTGCACTCAACTTCCAGAGTTAAACCCGTGTGTGGATTCAGCAGTCTGCAAACACTTTCTCTGCAGAGTCCCAAAACAGGCGTTTTCAGCCCATTACCGGCATATGGAAGAAACAGCAGTAAGCACAGGGAAATATCTGCTTCTAAATCCAAAACGCAGCTATCTAACAGAACGGTTGTCAATGTGTGCACTCAACTTCCAGAGTTAAACCCGTGTGTGGATTCAGCAGTCTGCAAACACTTTCTCTGCAGAGTCCCAAAACAGGCGTTTTCAGCCCATTACCGGCATATGGAAGAAACAGCAGTAAGCACAGGGAAATATCTGCTTCTAAATCCAAAACGCAGCTATCTAACAGAACGGTTGTCAATGTGTGCACTCAACTTCCAGAGTTAAACCCGTGTGTGGATTCAGCAGTCTGCAAACACTTTCTCTGCAGAGTCCCAAAACAGGCGTTTTCAGCCCATTACCGGCATATGGAAGAAACAGCAGTAAGCACAGGGAAATATCTGCTTCTAAATCCAAAACGCAGCTATCTAACAGAACGGTTGTCAATGTGTGCACTCAACTTCCAGAGTTAAACCCGTGTGTGGATTCAGCAGTCTGCAAACACTTTCTCTGCAGAGTCCCAAAACAGGCGTTTTCAGCCCATTACCGGCATATGGAAGAAACAGCAGTAAGCACAGGGAAATATCTGCTTCTAAATCCAAAACGCAGCTATCTAACAGAACGGTTGTCAATGTGTGCACTCAACTTCCAGAGTTAAACCCGTGTGTGGATTCAGCAGTCTGCAAACACTTTCTCTGCAGAGTCCCAAAACAGGCGTTTTCAGCCCATTACCGGCATATGGAAGAAACAGCAGTAAGCACAGGGAAATATCTGCTTCTAAATCCAAAACGCAGCTATCTAACAGAACGGTTGTCAATGTGTGCACTCAACTTCCAGAGTTAAACCCGTGTGTGGATTCAGCAGTCTGCAAACACTTTCTCTGCAGAGTCCCAAAACAGGCGTTTTCAGCCCATTACCGGCATATGGAAGAAACAGCAGTAAGCACAGGGAAATATCTGCTTCTAAATCCAAAACGCAGCTATCTAACAGAACGGTTGTCAATGTGTGCACTCAACTTCCAGAGTTAAACCCGTGTGTGGATTCAGCAGTCTGCAAACACTTTCTCTGCAGAGTCCCAAAACAGGCGTTTTCAGCCCATTACCGGCATATGGAAGAAACAGCAGTAAGCACAGGGAAATATCTGCTTCTAAATCCAAAACGCAGCTATCTAACAGAACGGTTGTCAATGTGTGCACTCAACTTCCAGAGTTAAACCCGTGTGTGGATTCAGCAGTCTGCAAACACTTTCTCTGCAGAGTCCCAAAACAGGCGTTTTCAGCCATTACCGGCATATGGAAGAAACAGCAGTAAGCACAGGGAAATATCTGCTTCTAAATCCAAAACGCAGCTATCTAACAGAACGGTTGTCAATGTGTGCACTCAACTTCCAGAGTTAAACCCGTGTGTGGATTCAGCAGTCTGCAAACACTTTCTCTGCAGAGTCCCAAAACAGGCGTTTTCAGCCATTACCGGCATATGGAAGAAACAGCAGTAAGCACAGGGAAATATCTGCTTCTAAATGAAAAACGCAGCTATCTAACAGAACGGTTGTCAATGTGTGCACTCAACTTCCAGAGTTAAACCCGTGTGTGGATTCAGCAGTCTGCAAACACTTTCTCTGCAGAGTCCCAAAACAGGCGTTTTCAGCCCATTACCAGCATATGGAAGAAACAGCAGTAAGCACAGGGAAATATCTGCTTCTAAATCCAAAACGCAGCTATCTAACAGAACGGTTGTTAATGTGTGCACTCAACTTCCAGAGTTAAACCCGTGTGTGGATTCAGCAGTCTGCAAACACTTTCTCTGCAGAGTCCCAAAACAGGCGTTTTCAGCCCATTACCGGCATATGGAAGAAACAGCAGTAAGCACAGGGAAATATCTGCTTCTAAATCAAAACGCAGCTATCTAACAGAACGGTTGTCAATGTGTGCACTCAACTTCCAGAGTTAAACCCGTGTGTGGATTCAGCAGTCTGCAAACACTTTCTCTGCAGAGTCCCAAAACAGGCGTTTTCAGCCCATTACCGGCATATGGAAGAAACAGCAGTAAGCACAGGGAAATATCTGCTTCTAAATCCAAAACGCAGCTATCTAACAGAACGGTTGTCAATGTGTGCACTCAACTTCCAGAGTTAAACCCGTGTGTGGATTCAGCAGTCTGCAAACACTTTCTCTGCAGAGTCCCAAAACAGGCGTTTTCAGCCCATTACCGGCATATGGAAGAAACAGCAGTAAGCACAGGGAAATATCTGCTTCTAAATCCAAAACGCAGCTATCTAACAGAACGGTTGTCAATGTGTGCACTCAACTTCCAGAGTTAAACCCGTGTGTGGATTCATCAGTCTGCAAACACTTTCTCTGCAGAGTCCCAAAACAGGCGTTTTCAGCCCATTACCGGCATATGGAAGAAACAGCAGTAAGCACAGGGAAATATCTGCTTCTAAATCCAAAACGCAGCTATCTAACAGAACGGTTGTCAATGTGTGCACTCAACTTCCAGAGTTAAACCCGTGTGTGGATTCAGCAGTCTGCAAACACTTTCTCTGCAGAGTCCCAAAACAGGCGTTTTCAGCCCATTACCGGCATATGGAAGAAACAGCAGTAAGCACAGGGAAATATCTGCTTCTAAATCCAAAACGCAGCTATCTAACAGAACGGTTGTCAATGTGTGCACTCAACTTCCAGAGTTAAACCCGTGTGTGGATTCAGCAGTCTGCAAACACTTTCTCTGCAGAGTCCCAAAACAGGCGTTTTCAGCCATTACCGGCTTATGGAAGAAACAGCAGTAAGCGCAGGGAAATATCTGCTTCTAAATCCAAAACGCAGCTATCTAACAGAACGGTTGTCAATGTGTGCACTCAACTTCCAGAGTTAAACCCGTGTGTGGATTCAGCAGTCTGCAAACACTTTCTCTGCAGAGTCCGAAAACAGGCGTTTTCAGCCCATTACCGGCATATGGAAGAAACAGCAGTAAGCACAGGGAAATATCTGCTTCTAAATCCAAAACGCAGCTATCTAACAGAACGGTTGTCAATGTGTGCACTCAACTTCCAGAGTTAAACCCGTGTGTGGATTCAGCAGTCTGCAAACACTTTCTCTGCAGAGTCCCAAAACAGGCGTTTTCAGCCCATTACCGGCATATGGAAGAAACAGCAGTAAGCACAGGGAAATATCTGCTTCTAAATCCAAAACGCAGCTATCTAACAGAACGGTTGTCAATGTGTGCACTCAACTTCCAGAGTTAAACCCGTGTGTGGATTCAGCAGTCTGCAAACACTTTCTCTGCAGAGTCCCAAAACAGGCGTTTTCAGCCCATTACCGGCATATGGAAGAAACAGCAGTAAGCACAGGGAAATATCTGCTTCTAAATCCAAAACGCAGCTATCTAACAGAACGGTTGTCAATGTGTGCGCTCAGCTTCCAGAGTTAAACCCGTGTGTGGATTCAGCAGTCTGCAAACACTTTCTCTGCAGAGTCCCAAAACAGGCGTTTTCAGCCCATTACCGGCATATGGAAGAAACAGCAGTAAGCACAGGGAAATATCTGCTTCTAAATCCAAAACGCAGCTATCTAACAGAGCGGTTGTCAATGTGTGCACTCAACTTCCAGAGTTAAACCCGTGTGTGGATTCAGCAGTCTGCAAACACTTTCTCTGCAGAGTCCCAAAACAGGCGTTTTCAGCCCATTACCGGCATATGGAAGAAACAGCAGTGAGTGCAGGGAAATATCTGCTTCTAAATCCAAAACGCAGCTATCTAACAGAACGGTTGTCAATGTGTGCACTCAACTTCCAGAGTTAAACCCGTGTGTGGATTCAGCAGTCTGCAAACACTTTCTCTGCAGAGTCCCAAAACAGGCGTTTTCAGCCCATTACCGGCATATGGAAGAAACAGCAGTAAGCACAGGGAAATATCTGCTTCTAAATCCAAAACGCAGCTATCTAACAGAACGGTTGTCAATGTGTGCACTCAACTTCCAGAGTTAAACCCGTGTGTGGATTCAGCAGTCTGCAAACACTTTCTCTGCAGAGTCCCAAAACAGGCGTTTTCAGCCCATTACCGGCATATGGAAGAAACAGCAGTAAGCACAAGGGAAATATCTGCTTCTAAATCCAAAACGCAGCTATCTAACAGAACGGTTGTCAATGTGTGCACTCAACTTCCAGAGTTAAACCCGTGTGTGGATTCAGCAGTCTGCAAACACTTTCTCTGCAGAGTCCCAAAACAGGCGTTTTCAGCCCATTACCGGCATATGGAAGAAACAGCAGTAAGCACAGGGAAATATCTGCTTCTAAATCCAAAACGCAGCTATCTAACAGAACGGTTGTCAATGTGTGCACTCAACTTCCAGAGTTAAACCCGTGTGTGGATTCAGCAGTCTGCAAACACTTTCTCTGCAGAGTCCCAAAACAGGCGTTTTCAGCCCATTACCGGCATATGGAAGAAACAGCAGTAAGCACAGGGAAATATCTGCTTCTAAATGAAAAACGCAGCTATCTAACAGAACGGTTGTCAATGTGTGCACTCAACTTCCAGAGTTAAACCCGTGTGTGGATTCAGCAGTCTGCAAACACTTTCTCTGCAGAGTCCCAAAACAGGCGTTTTCAGCCCATTACCGGCATATGGAAGAAACAGCAGTAAGCACAGGGAAATATCTGCTTCTAAATCCAAAACGCAGCTATCTAACAGAACGGTTGTCAATGTGTGCACTCAACTTCCAGAGTTAAACCCGTGTGTGGATTCAGCAGTCTGCAAACACTTTCTCTGCAGAGTCCCAAAACAGGCGTTTTCAGCCCATTACCGGCATATGGAAGAAACAGCAGTAAGCACAGGGAAATATCTGCTTCTAAATCCAAAACGCAGCTATCTAACAGAACGGTTGTCAATGTGTGCACTCAACTTCCAGAGTTAAACCCGTGTGTGGATTCAGCAGTCTGCAAACACTTTCTCTGCAGAGTCCCAAAACAGGCGTTTTCAGCCCATTACCGGCATATGGAAGAAACAGCAGTAAGCACAGGGAAATATCTGCTTCTAAATCCAAAACGCAGCTATCTAACAGAACGGTTGTCAATGTGTGCACTCAACTTCCAGAGTTAAACCCGTGTGTGGATTCAGCAGTCTGCAAACACTTTCTCTGCAGAGTCCCAAAACAGGCGTTTTCAGCCCATTACCGGCATATGGAAGAAACAGCAGTAAGCACAGGGAAATATCTGCTTCTAAATCCAAAACGCAGCTATCTAACAGAACGGTTGTCAATGTGTGCACTCAACTTCCAGAGTTAAACCCGTGTGTGGATTCAGCAGTCTGCAAACACTTTCTCTGCAGAGTCCCAAAACAGGCGTTTTCAGCCCATTACCGGCATATGGAAGAAACAGCAGTAAGCACAGGGAAATATCTGCTTCTAAATCCAAAACGCAGCTATCTAACAGAACGGCTGTCAATGTGTGCACTCAACTTCCAGAGTTAAACCCGTGTGTGGATTCAGCAGTCTGCAAACACTTTCTCTGCAGAGTCCCAAAACAGGCGTTTTCAGCCCATTACCGGCATATGGAAGAAACAGCAGTAAGCACAGGGAAATATCTGCTTCTAAATGAAAAACGCAGCTATCTAACAGAACGGTTGTCAATGGTGTGCACTCAACTTCCAGAGTTAAACCCGTGTGTGGATTCAGCAGTCTGCAAACACTTTCTCTGCAGAGTCCCAAAACAGGCGTTTTCAGCCCATTACCGCATATGGAAGAAACAGCAGTAAGCACAGGGAAATATCTGATTCTAAATCCAAAACGCAGCTATCTAACAGAACGGTTGTCAATGTGTGCACTCAACTTCCAGAGTTAAACCCGTGTGTGGATTCAGCAGTCTGCAAACACTTTCTCTGCAGAGTCCCAAAACAGGCGTTTTCAGCCCATTACCGGCATATGGAAGAAACAGCAGTAAGCACAGGGAAATATCTGATTCTAAATCCAAAACGCAGCTATCTAACAGAACGGTTGTCAATGTGTGCACTCAACTTCCAGAGTTAAACCCGTGTGTGGATTCAGCAGTCTGCAAACACTTTCTCTGCAGAGTCCCAAAACAGGCGTTTTCAGCCCATTACCGGCATATGGAAGAAACAGCAGTAAGCACAGGGAAATATCTGCTTCTAAATCCAAAACGCAGCTATCTAACAGAACGGTTGTCAATGTGTGCACTCAACTTCCAGAGTTAAACCCGTGTGTGGATTCAGCAGTCTGCAAACACTTTCTCTGCAGAGTCCCAAAACAGGCGTTTTCAGCCCATTACCGGCATATGGAAGAAACAGCAGTAAGCACAGGGAAATATCTGCTTCTAAATCCAAAACGCAGCTATCTAACAGAACGGTTGTCAATGTGTGCACTCAACTTCCAGAGTTAAACCCGTGTGTGGATTCAGCAGTCTGCAAACACTTTCTCTGCAGAGTCCCAAAACAGGCGTTTTCAGCCCATTACCGGCATATGGAAGAAACAGCAGTAAGCACAGGGAAATATCTGCTTCTAAATCCAAAACGCAGCTATCTAACAGAACGGTTGTCAATGTGTGCACTCAACTTCCAGAGTTAAACCCGTGTGTGGATTCAGCAGTCTGCAAACACTTTCTCTGCAGAGTCCCAAAACAGGCGTTTTCAGCCCATTACCGGCATATGGAAGAAACAGCAGTAAGCACAGGGAAATATCTGCTTCTAAATCCAAAACGCAGCTATCTAACAGAACGGTTGTCAATGTGTGCACTCAACTTCCAGAGTTAAACCCGTGTGTGGATTCAGCAGTCTGCAAACACTTTCTCTGCAGAGTCCCAAAACAGGCGTTTTCAGCCCATTACCGGCATATGGAAGAAACAGCAGTAAGCACAGGGAAATATCTGCTTCTAAATCCAAAACGCAGCTATCTAACAGAACGGTTGTCAATGTGTGCACTCAACTTCCAGAGTTAAACCCGTGTGTGGATTCAGCAGTCTGCAAACACTTTCTCTGCAGAGTCCCAAAACAGGCGTTTTCAGCCCATTACCGGCATATGGAAGAAACAGCAGTAAGCACAGGGAAATATCTGCTTCTAAATCCAAAACGCAGCTATCTAACAGAACGGTTGTCAATGTGTGCACTCAACTTCCAGAGTTAAACCCGTGTGTGGATTCAGCAGTCTGCAAACACTTTCTCTGCAGAGTCCCAAAACAGGCGTTTTCAGCCCATTACCGGCATATGGAAGAAACAGCAGTAAGCACAGGGAAATATCTGCTTCTAAATCCAAAACGCAGCTATCTAACAGAACGGTTGTCAATGTGTGCACTCAACTTCCAGAGTTAAACCCGTGTGTGGATTCAGCAGTCTGCAAACACTTTCTCTGCAGAGTCCCAAAACAGGCGTTTTCAGCCCATTACCGGCATATGGAAGAAACAGCAGTAAGCACAGGGAAATATCTGCTTCTAAATCCAAAACGCAGCTATCTAACAGAACGGTTGTCAATGTGTGCACTCAACTTCCAGAGTTAAACCCGTGTGTGGATTCAGCAGTCTGCAAACACTTTCTCTGCAGAGTCCCAAAACAGGCGTTTTCAGCCCATTACCGGCATATGGAAGAAACAGCAGTAAGCACAGGGAAATATCTGCTTCTAAATGAAAAACGCAGCTATCTAACAGAACGGTTGTCAATGTGTGCACTCAACTTCCAGAGTTAAACCCGTGTGTGGATTCAGCAGTCTGCAAACACTTTCTCTGCAGAGTCCCAAAACAGGCGTTTTCAGCCCATTACCAGCATATGGAAGAAACAGCAGTAAGCACAGGGAAATATCTGCTTCTAAATCCAAAACGCAGCTATCTAACAGAACGGTTGTTAATGTGTGCACTCAACTTCCAGAGTTAAACCCGTGTGTGGATTCAGCAGTCTGCAAACACTTTCTCTGCAGAGTCCCAAAACAGGCGTTTTCAGCCCATTACCGGCATATGGAAGAAACAGCAGTAAGCACAGGGAAATATCTGCTTCTAAATCCAAAACGCAGCTATCTAACAGAACGGTTGTCAATGTGTGCACTCAACTTCCAGAGTTAAACCCGTGTGTGGATTCAGCAGTCTGCAAACACTTTCTCTGCAGAGTCCCAAAACAGGCGTTTTCAGCCCATTACCGGCATATGGAAGAAACAGCAG